>NC_085027.1:3491005-3684866 GCF_963692335.1 Osmerus eperlanus
CCTACGTACAGTACAGAAGGCCATGAGAAACGCAGTTGGGCTTAGAGACTCTCTTATACGTGATTAGGAGCAAAGAGACAGGAAGATGAGCGAAAGGAGTAGGGGAGAGATGGAGGGAGGAGGTGAGAACGAGATGATGAAGAGGATGGGTGAGGACGGAAAAATAACCCAGATTGCCAGTGATTCGCGGTCACGGTCGTTCTATTGTTTGTCAGAGTTGATCTCAGCCCTTGACTGAGATCCAGTGAGCCTAGCCGGCCAAAGCATGAGGAAATTGCTGAAGAATTGAGACCAAAAAGAGAGGGAGAGAGACATGCTTGCTCTGTTTGAAGATGAACACCAGAAATATTATAGTCTAAGTCTCCCACCTCTGTTTATCTGCCCCTCACTGTGGCCCGGGAATCCCCCCCCCCCCCCCCATCGTACTCTCACACACACACACACACTCACACACACTCACACACACCGCTCAGTCACACACACACAGACGTGTGGACTTTGCACACAAACAAATACATATTCACTGGACACAACAGCCGAGTGACCTACAAGAGCCGAAAATGACCTACAAGCAATGAGGGGGAAAATGGAGCACAGATGAAGAGATAAGGAAATTTAATGGACAGAGAGAGAGAGGGAAAGGAAGTGAGGGAGATGGGATGAGTGGGGATGTGGGAGGGCAGAAAGTACTGAGAAAGAGAAGATGGATGGGCATCATTTTCTGTTTCCTGCAGTGAGTAAAAATGTCAGCCAATCAAAGCCAGAGTCAAAGAGTGTGTGAGAGAGAGAGAGAGAGAGAGAGAGAGTGAGAGTGAGAGAGAGAGAGAGAGAGAGAGAGAGAGAGAGAGAGAGAGAGAGAGAGAGAGAGAGAGAGAGAGAGAGAAGGATCCAGAAAGGGAGACAGGGGTCAGTGCTAGAACTGTGCTCCACCCCTGAGGGAGATCCAGCCCATGGCCTCTACATTCTACATTCTACATTCTACTGCTGGGTCCAGAATGGCCGACAGGGCAGCTTCTATGACCGTCTGAGCGAGTCACAGCCCTCACCTGTTCTTCCGGTTCTTTGGAGTGAAGATATGGAAACACAATGAAACCCAGAACATGGTAAGATCTCTAGCAGATTTCTTTCCTTCCACATCTCAGCTGACCTCTGTGTGGCTCTGATAACATTGAAATGAGCAACAATTTCACGCTTGTGTACCCTGGGGGCTGTTTATGAGTTGAATTGTTCCTCTCAGTCCCTGCGGGGCCTGGGAATGCTTTGTGTGTGTGTGGGGGGGGGGGGGGGGAGAGATTTCTAAAAAAGAATGTAATCACTTAATCATCTCCTCTCTTACACAGGGCTTCGTCGAGGTTAATTGTATATTTTCAGCTGCAGGCATTTAGTTCCTCCTGGAGACCCGTCTGTCCCCTCTGACCTGAAAAGTTCCCCACTGAACACCAGGGGATACGGTCTGTGTGTGTGTGTGTGTGTGTGTGTGAGAGAGAGAGTGTGTGTGAGAGCGAGAGTTTCTACCACAGTGTTACAGTGACTCCCACCAGGGTGCCCATGGCTTGATCATGGGATTTAGCGTGACTTCACAGGTCAACCTCACCTCACATGACTCAGGTCGCTGGGGACAGTGATATGCCACACGCGTGCATGGGGATCCTGCCCGAGAAAGACATCATCGATTAGCTCATTGTTGGTCTTGGTGACTTGTTTTGGGCGAGGTCATTCTGACTCAGAGAAAAAGAGGGATGGAGACAGAGAGAGACAGAGAGAGAGAGAGAGAGAGAGAGAGAGAGAGAGAGAGAGAGAGAGAGAGAGAGAGAGAGAGAGAGAGAGAGAGAGAGAGAGAGAGAGAGAGAGAGAGAGAGAGAGAGAGAGAGAGAGAGAGAGAGAAAGTGAGTGTGAGAGAGAGAAAGTGTGTATATGTGGGTGTTCGAGAGAGACATGGAAAGAGACATGCGTAGATTCAGGTTCGGGGGTTTAGATGGACAAACGGATGAGGAAAAGAAACATTGAATTACAAGGATACAGGATAATTATCACCTCTCAAGTCTCTGGCAGAGTTGAACTCTGGCAGAGTTGAACCAGACGGTGACACCACAGGTGAAAGGCTCACAGCGGGGTGAGGTTTCCCCCGACCTCGTTGTCCTCTTCCTCCCCAACCTTCCTCGTCTTTCAGCATCTCTCCGTGGCTCCGTGACCCAGCTCTGACATGTGGGAGCTGGGCCGCGGGTGATTCATTTGGGTGAGACCCTCCAAGCTCTTTTTAAGATGAATGCTGGGGCTACGGCCCAAAAGCAAATCCAAACAGTCAACAACATAGTTTCAGGATACAGTCATCTCCTATCCCTTCAGTACGACAGGGCACTAGGAGTGATGGCTGTCTGAAATCTTCCAAGAACACAGTTTCCACTCTCCTCAGTTCAATCTATTTTCAATCTAGTCCATTCTGTTTTACGTACGGGTTCTTGTGTATAAGACACAAGACACAGTGTTTATGAGTCGGTATCTTGTACGGTGTGACACACAAAATCGCTTTTTAATTACATTTTAAACACACACACACTGATGGAGTGAGTCATCTTGATGATATGGTAGTAAAATGGCACCATCTTGTGGCAGTGAGAAACAGAACGTAGATGGAACATCAAATCGACCAGTTAGCAACCCTAAACTACCTAACTCTTCTGATCCACACATGGAAATGACTTGACATTATGCCCAAAATGACATTATCTTTATGAAAAAGTATTGGCAGAACAGCTTGCATAATTGAAGAGCTTTAACATACAGTATTAGACTAGAAAGTAGGATGTGTAGAAACAAATTCATATGACAGAGGTGAAGCACACCACCACCATACACCAACTATATACTTCTATACAAAATATACTGTTGTTTATCCAAAAAACAGCTGGGAGCATTCTCCAGTATGACCGGTCCCAGTCAATCCCAGTCCTCGATGATGTTAGCATTCTTGTGCTATGATTTAGACACTGATTGAAAGTCTTTTGCATGGAGAGAGTGTCATTATCATCTTCATACAGCTGTCACGTTTCATAAGAGTAACATTCTTTTACAAAATACAAACTTGTTTTCTGTCACAGCTTGTCTGCTTGCCTATCTATGGAATCTACAGTGAACCAAGGCATATCTTCCAGTACCTCAGTTCTCAGAAGACCTAAAGCTCATCCTACCACTCAACCAGAGTTAGAAACACTGACGCACAGAGTTGACGGATGTGACACCTTTGACTGCCAACTGACAGTTACGCCATGTTGTCACTGCCGTTGTCTGTGTGGGTGTGTGTGGGGTGTGTGTCTGGGGGACAGAGTCTCTGCAGGACAGGTTGCCTCAGAGACAGTTCACTGCTCCCAGAGATGATGGGCGTCTGGCTGTGCATGTGGAAACCCACCAAGTGGCCCACGCTCAGGAACACTTGGTCTCTGGTCCTTACCTGAGGGGGGGGGGGGGGGGGGGGGGGAGTCATCAAATCATGTCTCATCCACCCACACATATAGTACACACACACGCATACCCACACACACAGAGCAACACACACGGCCATACATACACACGAGTGACAGCACACACACATGCACACACACACACGGCAGCACACACACATGCACGCACACACACACAGACACATGGCAAAACACACACACAGGGCATCACAAAAACCCCACAACCGTACCTGTCCCTGCGGGTCGACCAGCAGCAGATGCCTGGCCGTCCTCCCCTCCATGCCACTGAGGACATACTGGCCAGGAGCAGAGCTGCTCTCCCGGACCAGGAAGTCTCCACTGCAGGTCAGCAGCTTCTCTGCCTGAGCCCTCCCCAGCCTGGACGAGGGAGGTAGAGGAGAGAAAGAGAGAGAGAAGGAGAGAGAAGAACAGAGAGAAGGAGAGAAGGAGAGAGAAAAGGAGAGAGAAGAAGAGAGGGGAGGGGAGAGAGAGAGGAGAGAGAGAGAAGGAGAGAGAGAAGGAGAGAGAAGGAGAGAGAGAAGGAGAGAAAAGCGAGAGGAGAGAGAGAAGGAGAGAAGGAGTGAGAGAGAAGGAGAGAGACAAGGAGAGAGAAGGAGAGAGAAGAAGAGAGGGGAGAGTGAGAGAAGGAGAGAAACAGAAGGAGAGAGAGAGAAGGAGAGAGAGAAGGAGAGAGAGAAGGATAAACACAGACAGAGGTCAACAAACAGATCCCCTTGTAAACAGGTGCTTAGATCGAGATCATTATTATTATTATCAGAGACGAGTTTCTGAGTGACAGTGACTTTCTGTTTGTCTCCGTCAAATGAGCCAAATAAACGCTCACGCCACCATGAACTGTCCTCGTCACTGGACTTGCTGTGGAGAGAAACTGCTGTACCTGCCATGGTACCACTCCTCCTTCTGGAGCAGGTCCTGGGTCAGTGCCTCGGCCGCTCTCTCAGACAACACAACCTCTGGTCAACGGGAAGGAGGAGAAAGAGAAACCTGTTGTTTTTACAGTCTATGGTGGAAACGTGTTAAAGCAGTCTCTGTTGTGTGTTCTGTTTCCTACCTGCAGGTGGAGCCAGAGGCTCCTGAGTGAGGGAGCAGTTTTCGTACATAGACACAGCCTGGGAGGAACAGACCTGCAACAAGAAGAGATGAGTCATACAGGAAGACAGAAGCTATGTGTGTGTGTGTGTGTGTGTGTGTGTGTGTGTGTGTGTGTGTGTGTGCGTGCATGCGTGTCTCTCAGTATGCTTGTTGTCAATGTGATTTTGTGTGTGCATGAGTGTGTGTATTCAGGTTCCTGTTTGTGTGCCAAGGAGGTTGATAGATATGTGTGTGTGTGTGTTTGTGTGTGTGTGAGATACATTTGAATAGTCCTACCGTCTTTATCCCTGCATCGTCGGCCTGGTTCTCTGACGTGCGCATGTCCTGTATTCCTCCAGGAGGGGGCGCTTTGCCAGGAATCTGGTTGTAGTATTCATGGTCCTGACTGAGTTGTCGGACTTCACGGATATCTGTCCTCTCCTGGCTCCAGACCCCTACCCCTGTGGTACACCTGCACACCCACACACTCATTTAGTCTTACGTGTTCTCACCATAATACCAAACTACTCTACAAACAAACCAAAAACACACAAACTGAATTTGACCATGAGAAGAAAGGGTGCTGACTTGTGATTGGTGGGGAGCAGAGAAGGGGTGTGGCTGAGGAGTTGTTGGAAGCGGGTCTCAAATGCCTGGCCGATGCTGTTGATGACCTCACAGGCCTGGCCAGGGGCACACTCCAGGATGTGGCATGCTGTCAGAGAGAAGGGGTTGGTTGGTCTGTTGGTTGGTCTGTCTGTCTGTCTGTCTGTCGATTGTGTATTTGGTGTTCTTTATCTGGCCTTTTAAAGTGGACGATTATCCTCACAAACATGTGGAAAGCTGGTTAGGGAAAAATAATTGAATTGGAATTAAGTAGTTTACCTCTCTGGTTGATGGAGTCTTTGGCTACGTAAGCAACATAATCGGCCATGTCCTACAAAGAAAAATCAAACAGACTGAGCGAAATCTTGAAGATTGTGGTGATTTGGCAGAAGCGTTACGTAACGTTTGAAAACTCAATTAAGACAACGACATGGACAAGCACTGTGTGTTTGGTGGATCATTGCCCACCTGACATTGCCTTCAAAGTAAATACAAGTACGAAGCATAACCGGCAGGAAGCAACTCTACCTCCCATTAATAACAGCCAACAGAACAGTAATTAGCCTAAATTAGATTACTCACTGTCTCTGTGTGTGTGTGTGTGTGTGTGTGTGTGTGTGTGTGTGTGTGTGTGTGTGTGTGTGTGTGTGTGTGTGTGTGTGTGTGTGTGTGTGTGAGGGCATGTTTGTGTGTGTGAGGGCATGTTTGTGTTTGCTCGTGCGTTTTGATGTTACGTTCATACAAAGAGTTTCTAAGTGTCAAACATACAGGGTCTCCTCCAGAGGCAAACGAGATGGATTGCATGGGATGATGGGCTATCATCTGAAGAGAGAGAGAGAGATAAAGACAGAGAGAAAGAAAGAAAGAAAAAGAAAGAAAGAAAAATGCAGGAATAGTTGGAAAAATTACTATCCGTATAACTATAAATTACTAAAATAATTGTCTTTACAATTTAACCATGTCTTCATCCTCATCCATCATCATCATCCATCATCCATTATCCACAGCAGTCTCATTGAGTACTCCATAGCCCCCCTTACCTTCAGGGAGTTGGCTGTAGTCAGAACCACACTGTCAGTAGAGATGGTGAGGAGGATGCTGGTCCCAGAGAACTGGAGGTTGCTTTGGCCCAGGACCGCTGACAGTCTTTTAGACAGAAGCTGGCAACAATGAAAACAGGTTATTGACTTGAGTGTGTGTGTGTGTGTGTGTGTGTGTGTGTGTGTGTGTGTGCTTGGACATGTGCGTGTGTGGCCTTACCCTTTTACTCTTTGGAGTTGCTGTCTTGGTTCCTGGTGTCTTTTTACAAAGTCGGCTTATTGCCTCTCTGCAGACACAGGCACACACACATATTTATTTCACAACCATGATACCACACACTGGTGCATCAGCATGATACCACACACTGGTGCATCAGCATGTGACTGTTGAAAAGACAGGACAATGTAAGCATATGTACCAGAATATAGCGAACGTAAAGCACATTATTTTAATCAGCGTAATGTGATTCAAGTGGGCAGATGAAAAACAAAGAGCACTTGAACCTTGTGTGCATTAGAAACCACATCATAGCGGTTGTCATAGATAAGTCTGGACTTTTCTCCCTCTCCTTATCTCCGCTAACAGGGTTGTCTTTGCAGAGCCCTTGGTACACGGGTCACAGAGGTCTGCAAGCCAGCAGACATGGAGACACAAACGTAACATTATCCTTCCATCCAGGAAGCAATGGGCCAAGAATTTTCTCCCTTGAAAGCCAATTACAAGAGTTAGTCTCACTGTCTCTCTCTCTTTCTCTCCCTTAAACTCTTTCTTTGAATCGCCATCTCTCTCTTTCTCTCTCTCCTTCTCTTTATAATTTCTCCAGAGATCATTAGGGGGAAATTCATTTAAATGTAATTTTCTGGTCCATCATTCAGGGGGCAGTGGTTGTGGACAGAGTTGTCTGTGTGCCTCTGGATCTGGATCAGCACGAGGATGGCAAAATCAAAACACATATTTTGCTCAGGGGCATTTTTATATTAACTTGATTTTCCCCTTCTTCTTAATAAGTCGGAATCAACAACATGCTTGTCTGCGATGACAACCATGTGCACACACACATACAGTGTAACTCACTTACCGTGTGACTTGCATTCTTGTGTTGAAGTCTAAAGCCCTCATGGACTGGATCACTTCCAAACTGCCCATGTACTGAGTGGAAAACAAAACAACAGACAAACAAGTTGGAAACAACAATCATGTCAGAATCAGAAGATTCTAAACAACAATCATGTAAAACACATGAAAAGCCCTTTACACGTAATACACAGATGTCTTTAGTGAAGTTAGACTGTACTGTATGTTGTCTGTGACTACATTATGGGGGACAGGCTGGTCCAGGTTATAGGCTTCCCTCATTCAGCCATGCTTCAGGGCACAGAAACACACTCACTTCTCAAACTCTGATTGGCTCCCAGCCTCATAATAACTGACCCTGATAGGCAGGAGCCAGAATGAGCAAGTCCTGCCTGATAGAGGCCATACAAAGATCAATACACATTGAGTGAGTGTGTGCTTGTGTGTGTGTGTGTGTGGGAGTGATGGAGTGTGTGTGTGTGGGGGAGGGGAGAAGGGTTAAAGAGGACAGTAAGTCAATCTGCCTCCGTGTCCATTAGAGCTTAGTGGCCTACAGGCTAGCCTTCTGCTGACCAGTCATGCAGACACACCTCCGGTCCTAGGCAGCATGGGCTCTACTGATACCGGATCTCCACACACACACACACTCACACACGCACACACACATACGCACAAGCAAGCATACACACAGCGGATGCAGGGAGAAGCATAGAGCCAGGATGAGTCACGACTGCCCACACAGGAAGCTCTGTCTGAGAGGGAGGGGGCCTATAGGATGGTGTGAGAGTAGGGGTGTAGGTCCAAAGAAATTGTATGTGTGTGTGTGTGTCAGTGTGTGAATGTAGATTTTGAACTCTTTCAACTAGCATTTATTGCTAGGACTGTCTCCTTTTTTTAGATTTCAGCTATTCAAAAGCATCCTGCACAAAAGTTATGCTGCCGGTTGGAGAAATCTGTATAAGAAAATCTGTGATAATAAAAAAAAATCCAAACATCCAAAATAACTGTTCACAACACAGCAAAACGAATTTACTCCGAATTGGTCCACAAATATCCGGAAAGCCAGTGAGACCTGTGTGATTCTGTGTGTGCAGGTGGTTATGACAGACGAGAGGGTGGTTGGTGGGTACCTTAATGTGGGGATGGATCATCCTGTTCTCCCTCAGACACGGAATGTGTCCGTCTGTGCTAGCTGACCCCTTCAGACAGGAGACCAGGTGGCCACGGGTCCAGGGATGACTGGCCATCCGACGCAGGGCGATGGGCCTCTGGGTCAGCTGCAGGCAAGAGTGAGTCTGGCTGGAGGTCTGATTCAGGGGGAGGCAGGAGGTCCGGGGCAGGGCGAGGGTCTTTATCTCAGGGGGCTGCTTGTGGATGAGCAGCCCGTGGGCTGACCCTGAGTCCCAGTCTGTTTGGGACGAGCTTCTGTCACCATGCCTGTCCGTCTGCCCCCTGAGCCCCAGCAGGGATGCGGGGCTGTGCAGTCTAATGTTAGCCACACGGGGGATGAAGCCCCTCAGTGTGGACGAGCCCTGGTGGTCCGGGGGGGTCCGCGGGCCCACCTGCGGGGGGAGGGGTCCCAGGCAACGGGTGGGGTCAGAGGTCAGACAGGGGTCCGTCTTCAAGGCCAGAGCTCCTTGGGATGGGTATTCCTCCAGAGAGGTGAGGGAATCGTTGCGCAGGCGACTGTACTTGGAACGCTGCAGCATGCCTGAGGTGCACAAAGAGAGGAGGGGAGCTACTGTCCGACTGTGCCCGAGAGGACAGATGCATGGGGGGGCGGGGGGGGGGGGGTTCGGTCTAGATATGTCACCTAGAGATTGTTTGCCTGTCTGGTTACCTGGGAGGAGTCCTGTCTGTCCTTTCAGCCTATGAAAGGTCTGCTCTCTCATAGTCAGAGACCAGGGATGGGAGCTCTGCAACAGGAGATACAGTGCAGTCTTACTCAGTTAGCCCAAACACAAAACAAGATACTGTGACAGAATGTCTAATGAAAGCTAGTTTTCTTGTACAATCTGCCCTGGTAAGCCTTAATGTCTACCTGTGATTCCACAACTCACCAAATAAACTGTGTTGTTTAAACAAACTACATCTGTAGTAACTTACCTGTGTGTCTCTGACGGTGCTGCAGGAAGCCTGACTCCCTCTGTGTCGTCTAAAGCTCAGTCCTAACCCGTCTGGCTAACGCGGAGTAAAGTCCAAACATCTTACTGTCCGCAACACACACTCCTACACATACACTCGGACACAATCCTTCCTCTGTTTCGTCCGCCACTCTTTCGGTCGTTGTGCGCTGGCAGCACTCTCGCCAGGTCTCCCTTTCGCTCTCTCTTCTTCTCTCTCTGATGGCACAGCTTTTATGAATGAACTTTCTCTTTTTTTTTTATGAATGAGCATCTCTCCCTCCCTCCCTGCCTGCCTCTTTCTCTCCGACTGCGCATGCTGAGGGATGTGTGAATGAAGCGAAAGGGGAATTGACTGACAGCCCCCCCAGGCTCCCCCCCTCCCCCCGTAAACTACTAGCCAATCACAGCGAGGCAGGGTGACTCATGCAGCACACACACACAGATACAGTGTGAATCCTCTCCTGCTCACCAGTATATGAAATGCTGTACCTGTGGCCTCTCATTCAAATGATTCATCATCTAACCAAGCATGTATACTGGGAATAGCACTGAGAGGGTTCTATAGTCCAGACTTGATCCCTTCACAAACCGACTCTCGGCAAGGACAGTGGTAAAAATTTGATTTCAAAACCAGGATGGCTGCCGAAATGAAATGGAGGTCCTGGGTTTTCCTGGGAGGAAAACCCAGGACCCCAATCTGCTAAAGTGTTAGAGAACAAAGCAAGACAATAGAGGAACATTCATAAGTATATTTAAGGCAGCAGATATGTAAATATCCTGCGTAACATAAGTGGAGGAGGGGGAAGTAGCTAAAGCTCTGAATTTGCATTTCCGTGTGAGTGTGAGAGCCCCAGTTAGACGAGGGGAACTGATACTGCATCTTGTATCCTTCAAACTAGTAGTAAATTATAGAGGGGGAATTACCCCCACAACCCAATGGCTCTCCAATGATTTCTGCACAAGAGAACACATTTCTACCTTTAAAACTAACCGAGTTCCTGCTTACTGATGCTATCCTCCCAGATGATAATGACCATCAGTAGTCCATTGAAGAAACCATGCATAAGCATTGAAGGATTTCTGAAAACTTGATTGGGACTCACTCTAGTGGTTGTACAGTGGAACTACTTAAGGAAAATATGTCTGTCTCTCCAAACTAAGCTTGCTATAACATCTGGCACCACATGAACATTACAGAAAGAAAAGTACACATTTATTTAAACAACATTTTAATGATATTAATAATCAGTCCAGATAGTCAGTTAATAGTTATAGTATGAGAAATAGCCTCTACATATCGCTAGTGCTGTACAGTTTTAAAGAACCATCCTTAAATATCTATATAAAGACAAGGACCACGCTGAAAAAGTTAAACTTCATTTAACCATTTTTTTTTCACATTAGTTACAAGATCTTTACTGGTATTGTATTTACATAGTGCAAAGAACACACTTGCCATAACTGCTCAAAAACACACTTGGATGAAAGTAAAAATTGGACAAAAAGTCTGCACACTGCGTACCTTTTCTCAATCTAGACAGACCTTCAGAAATCTCATGTAGAATCCCTCCTTCTCTCGTTTCTTATTGCACAACATCCAACTAACGGCGGTTGTACAGAGTCCACGTCACGACACTATCCTCCGATTTCAAAATACCCCCATGATTAACTTTGATTCATACAATGCAATTTAGTTTTTCCTTCATCAAATGGCTTTAAGAACATGGTGATAGCTCTTTAGTACACTGTAGTCCCAACATGTCTTTTGTACAATTTTATTTACATGTTTTTTAATTTTATTATTAATTTACTGCTGATATGCATATTGTGTGGTTTGCTCCTGTGTTGGCTCCTCACCCTGGGGCAGGGTGGTGGGTGAGGCAGTAGGTGGGACAGTAGACGGGGTATTGGGCTGGTGAGTGGGGCGGAGCCTGCGGTATAGAGCTGGTCTGAATGAAGACTGGAGGTTTAAACGATACCGTCTCAGCTGGGAATCACACAGCCAGCCGCCGTGCACATCTCTGACCACAGCTACTTAACACAACTCCAGCTGAACCAACCCCACAAGAAAATAACAATAACATTAAAAAAAAAGATCAAAATACTCACACGCGCACAGACACACAGACACGTGACTGAGACCATCCGACACACCGCTACCATAACAACCAAACGATAACTAGAGGGCTACGCTACACAGAGAAAGCCGCTAGCGACTCCAGACTAGCGCAGAGGAGCACACAGCCCAAAACAGGTTCACACAACAAAACCAATATTACAGATTACAGGAGCAGTAGAACAACTTATACATGTTATATACATGAAGACTTGTTCTAGTTTCAGTTAATGTTAAGACGTAATCTCATTCTTTATCTTTAATTCGGAGATACGGGATACAATGGACCAGAGTCAAGGAATAATGATTAATGATTATGAGTGGTTGGATGGGCCTCACTGCCAGTACACTAACCATACTGCACAGAAACTGATAGTGAGCAAAGGACACACAAGGAACACACACACACACGCCTCTCCCTCCCAAACACACAAATACACACACTCCATGGGGGGGGGGGGGGGGGGGGGAAACACAAGACATGCAGATAAAGCTAATGAACACATGAAGGGATGATGGTGTCATCCATGGGCCCGCGACTGATGCTGACCAGCGCGCACACGCACACGGCTGTAAACTCTGTTGTGTAATAACGTATGAGGAAATGATGATCTCTGTGAGGATGATGCTAACAGCAGAGGAGGGGGCTCTGTGTGTTGAGTGGTAGTACCAGGTTTCATGGTCAGACTGGGGGACTTAACCCCTCCCTGGATCACCTCCCTGGATCACCTCCCTGGATCACCTCCCTGGATCATCCCCCTGGATCACCTCCCTGGATCACCTCCCTGGATCATCCCCCTGGATCACCTCCCTGGATCACCTCCCTGGATCACCTCCCTGGATCATCCCCCTGGATCACCTCCCTGGATCACCTCCCCGGATCACCTCCCCGGATCACCTCCCTGGATCACCTCCCTCTCTCCAAATGTTCAGTCTTACACAGAGTAAAGCCTTCCCTCAGAGTTCAAGTGCAAACCTGGGGCGTCTGGAAAGGATGGCTGCTTCCCCCTTCACAAGACTAGACAGCTGCAGAACACTTGTCTGTTAATACATGGGTTTTCCAGCAGAGGGAGCCAAAGTTCTGTTCAGACAAAATCTTGGATGCTTGGTCTGTTTTCATTAATGGGTTGGTGGCTGTGTGTGTGTGAGAGAGAGTGTGTGTCTGAGTGTGTGTGTGTGTGTGTGTGTGAGAGTGGGTGTGTGTGGCCAGTGATGGGCGTGCCTGTGTGTGTGGGGTCAGTCTGATTCCTGAGATTACACCTGGTGTCTGGAGTCACACACAGAGGACAGCTGCTGGTTCAGATGTTAACAAGTGAGGGGGGGGGGGGGGTAAATGATAGGGGGAAGAGAAGAGGGATGAGAGAAACGAACAGGGTCGGGAAGTAAGAAGAGTTGGAGGTCACATCAACCAGTGATCTTCTTGGCCTCCATCTGCTCCTTGCTCCCCGGGCCGGTCACCGCCAGGTCGGCTGAATCCAACTCGTCCTCTTCCTCGCTCTGCCCTTCCTCCTCATCCTCCTCCTCGTCGTCGTCTTCCTCGGTGCTGTCCAGGCTCTTCCCCAGCTGGAAGTTCTCCAGCGTGGTGGACACCCAGGACTCGATGCGGCTGCTCAGGGGAGGAACCTCCACCGAGATGGGCTCCGGGGTGTAATCTTCCTCCTCGTCCTCCTCCTCCTCAGCCTCCTCCAGCATGCCCGGGACCAGGGTGGAGGTGGTGGAGGTGATGGAGGAGTTGAGCTGGTCCCGGCAGCTC
This sequence comes from Osmerus eperlanus, assembly GCF_963692335.1. Lineage (NCBI taxonomy): Eukaryota > Metazoa > Chordata > Actinopteri > Osmeriformes > Osmeridae > Osmerus > Osmerus eperlanus. Next base: position 3,504,272 of record NC_085027.1, read on the forward strand.
CCATCCAGAGAGCCCGTCTCGGTGCTCTGCTGGGAGGCCAGCTCCAGGCGGTCGTCGGCCCGGCCCTCCTCCCTGTCCCCTGAGCCCAGGGTTGAGGGCCCTGCCCGGGGCTGGAGGGCGGCAGGGCCCGGGGGCAGACTGGGGCCCTGGGTGGGGTGGTTGGTGGAGGAGGACGGGGCTTCTCCGTCTCTGTGGGAGCCTGAGGAGGGAGCAGGGCGGCTAGGCTCGGTCTCCACAGGCTCCAGGGCGTCGGACGACTCCACCATGCTTCTCCAGTTGGTCTCTGAGGGAAAGACGACCCCAGAGATGGAGATTAAGTGTCGGGTTCACATCGACGTGGAGTCTTTCAGACGCATCTCTACAACGGCACCACTGCACTCTGAAACTCACTATTTCAGGCTACGCTCACTATGGCATGCGCCACGAAGGCCTTCCTAACTTCCCACGAAAATCAATTCAGCGGCGACACGCGCAGTGCAAACCTGGTTCTTTCTGAAAGAGGCCTCTCCGTATTTCAGAAAAGCCAGACCCTCGTGAGGAGACGGTTTTCGGGCGAAGAGAGGGGGAAAGACTGTTTCTTACCGTACTCCTTCTCGTTGACCTCGGAGATGGGCTCAGAGATGACGGAGCAGAAGGAGATGGCGGAGGCCGCGGAGGGGTTCCGGGAGTGGCCCATGTGATGGGGGACCTTCTTGTCGTGCTTCAGGGCCTCCTCTGCCTGCTCCTGCTCCAGAGCGGACACCATGTCCTTATAGGCCTTCCTCGCCTCCTCCGTCAGAGACACCAGGCGGTTAAACAAACTCTGGGCGGGGGCGGAGGGAGAAAACGAGAGCGGGAACGAGGGAGCAAGAGAAAGGAGGGAGGGATAATGAAAGAAAGAGATGGGGGGGGTATAATATAATTATCTTCAGACTTTTTACTTGTCATTGAAGTTCCTCTTTGCAGTACAATCTTCAAATAGATGAGGGTTTGACTATCTGTACTAGATGAGGGTTTGGCTATCTGTACTAGATGAGGGTTTGGCTATCTGTACTAGATGAGGGTTTGGCTAGCTGTACTAGATGAGGGTTTGGCTATCTGTACTAGATGAGGGTTTGGCTAGCTGTACTAGATGAGGGTTTGACTAGCTGTACTAGATGAGGGTTTGGCTAGCTGTACTAGATGAGGGTTTGACTAGCTGTACTAGATGAGGGTTTGGCTATCTGTACTAGATGAGGGTTTGACTAGCTGTACTAGATGATGGTTTGGCCAGCTGTACTAGATGAGGGTTTGGCTAGCTGTACTAGATGAGGGTTTGACTTCAGGTTAAACCCAGCGGGCTCTGTGGGTCTGTACGTACCTCTGCTCCAGAGTAGTTGAAGATGCCCACCACGCTGACGGGCACCAGCTTGTTGACGCAGCGCCCCAGAGCCTTCCTGCCCAGGGCGAACACAAACGGGATCTCCTGTTCTCTCGCCATGGCGATGACGTTGTACAGAGCTTCGTCCAGACCCCCTGCACCAGCACACAATACAGGAAGTGATGCGTAGTGAATCTACTGTACAGTAGAGGGCAGGGTTATCACTTCCACCACGTCGAGTGGCTCAAAAAGAGGTTGTCTTTAGCCCTGTGTCTGGATGTGTAGGGCTGGTCTGTACAAGTCGCTTACTTTTCTACATTGGCCTAGTGCCCTCTAGTGGAGGGTCTTTAGGTTAATAAATAAAGAAGCAATCTTGACTTTGTGATCAATCACCAAAGAAAAGTATTTTTTCTAGTTTATTGCCTAATCTAGTGTGATTACAGCAGAGCAGAACATGGAGCCCTGACCTTTGGCCTGGATCTTCTCACAGTTGGGGGAGATGAGGACACACTTGATCTTGTGCAGCTTCATGTGTTTGGTGACCTCCCTCAGCCCCATGACCAGCCTGCGCTTGGCCTTGGCCTTGGAGGGCTCCTTCTGGTAGACGCGCTCCTGGAAGCGCACCAGCTCCTGCAGAAGCAGCGTCACGCTCTCGTCGATCTCCTTGTTCAGCACCTGGTTACAGTACCTGCAGGGGAACAGCCACGCTGGCCTGTCAAGGCAACACCACTCACGGATGCACTAACCCAACCGACATGAACACACTGGAACAGCAACGTGGCACATTTTTGGGGGGTCAGAGATATATAAATCCATAATACTTCTGTCGCAACACACACATACGCGTGACAGACAAACTGGTGCGTTTACCGAAACGCAATCATCAATACAGCGAGGTAAACAAAACCAGAAATCATTGATGTCAACCATTGACTTCTGTTTTCCATCGACCGATCTGATGGGTCACATGGTACAGTGCAGTATGGGGTGAGGGGAGGGGCTTCTGCTGTATGGAGGTTGGTCAGAACAGCAGGATGCGTTAGATCAGAGTGGGCTGGGACAAAGGACCTACTGCAGAGGACATCAGGGGACAATGGCCCGCTTGTCGCCTAGGCATACATCGTACTGACAAGAGAGAACTTAGCCAGGCATCTGTGCTATACTCTGGACAACCATCTATTGTATGACCCCTCCCTTAAAAAGAACCCGTTAACTTCTGGAAGAGCTTAAAAAAAAAAAAAAAAGGATTTCCTCTGTGATGTTCGGAGCTTGCATCCCTCATACTTTTGCGTTGTGCAACCCACTAAACGTCTTTCTAGAACATTCCCTCCCTCCCTCCCGCCCCCTCCGCTCGGTTACTCACTCTCTGAAGCGACGGCTGTGTATCTTGGTGATGGCGTTGGCGGCCATGGGGCTACCGATGCCACTGCTGGCAGGGGAACCCTGGGAAACTGGAGTGATGCTGTAAGGAGAGTTCTGACTGGCCGGCGACAGGGACGCATCACTGGGCATGCTCAGACCGTTCTCTGTAGGAGACAGGAAACAGAACGTCAACGGGAGGGACGGATCTGTGATAGGACAGTGGTAAAACATGAGACTTGGGGAGTCTTCCGTCAGGCACCCCGCTGACCCCTGACCCCTGGGCTCTCACCCTCCTGGGAGGCAGGCTCCCGCGAGAGGTCGTCTGTAAAGTGCAGCTCCTCGTCTCCCTGCTCCTCTTGTCCTGAGGAACCCTGCTCCACACAGCTCTTCCCTTTCTTCCCTTCACGCTCCTTCAGGATGATCTAGACCCGCCACAAACACAGGGAGAAGGGATATATATGAAGGGTTCAACATGGAGCTGTGTCTAGGCTTTCTCCGTAATCCTCTCAACTCCATCCGAGGTTTGGCGTCAGTCTCTACCCCTTCAGCACAGTGATAAGGAGAGCTAGGTCCCACTTCCTCTCACCTTCTTCAGGGCGGTGGGTCGTTTGACCTTGGGGACCTCCCTCTCCTTCCCCCTCTTCAGACGGGGGGCGGTGGAGTCCAGGGAGTTGTGGGGGGCGGAGTAAGGCTGCTTCAACATGGCCGCCATGTTGGTGATGGCCGAGCCGTGAAACGGAGGCGCCGTTCCCACTGGAAGAGAGCACACACAGCGGAGAACCTGGTGACAACGTGTTTCTCCACTCAGGACAGTGTGTGTGAGGGCACAGGGACAGTGTGTGTGAGGGCACAGGGACAGTGTGTGTGAGGGCACAGGGACAGTGTGTGTGAGGGCACAGGGACAGTGTGTGTGAGGGCACAGGGACAGTGTGTGTGAGGGCACAGGGACAGTGTGTGTGAGGGCACAGGGACAGTGTGTGTGAGGGCACAGGGACAGTGTGTGTGAGGGCACAGGGACAGTGTGTGTGAGGGCACAGGGACAGTGTGTGTACCTGTAAAGGACAGTGGCTTTGTGTTGGTGAGTTGCTTGGCCTTTAAGGCCTGCTGTTGTTTCTCCAGAGCAGCCAGCATGTCTCCCAGGTCCAGCTGGACTGGAGTCTTACTCTTCTTCCCTGCAGCCTTGGTCAGCGCCTCCTGCAGGCCAGAAGGGGAACAGCCGTTAAAAGTTACCTCCCTTTGCTGTGTTCACACCAAACGCGAAGCAAATTATTCACGCAAATGAAGCTAATTTTCGCTTAGTGTTCGTTTGTTTGGGTTCGGCGTGAACAACATTACAGAACTCACAGATCTGAAGTCACTAGATTTGTAACAGAGCATGTCAGGCTCATGTTCATCTTTTAGAACTTTAGGGACAGAATTAACACCACAAACTACCCTAGACGGATCTGGAGCTCTCAAGCTCCAACTGCATGCTGGTACCTGGAGTTTTCTCTGCTCCATGCTGATCTCAGAGTACTCCTGTGCTGTTGCCAGGGCAGCAGCCAGAGCCTTCTTCCTCTGGCTCTTGGCCCTCTTTGGGACGGAGGTGGTGATGGGGATGGGGGTCTGGACGATGTTGATGGGGGAGTTCTCTGGCAGATTGTCCAGCTGCGGGGGGGGGGGGGGGGGGGGGAGACACAGATCAGTGGGCTGCAGGATTGGTTGGTCGTAGCCGTAGAATAACAGTTAGACAGGGAGGGGGGTGGTTAGTCATCCTGTCTCTCACCAGGTTCTTGGGGAGTTTGGCCTGGGACTGGGCCGGTTTAGGTTCTGGCTTGCTGTTGCGGAGTGCTGCCGCTCCTGTTACGAGCTCTGGAAACTCATCCTCATCCTGACAAACAGAGAGAGAGAGTGAGTGAGTGTGAGAGTGAGAGTGAGAGAGAGAGAGTGTGAGTGAGTGAGAGAAACAGAGACAGAGAGTGAAAGAGTGAGCGAGAGAGACAGAGAGAGAGATAGAGAGAGAGAGAGAGAGTGAGAGAAAGAAACAGAGACAGAGAGTGAACGAGACACAGAGAGAGAGAGAGAGAGAGAGAGAGAGAGAGAGAGAGAGAGAGAGAGAGAGAGAGAGAGAGAGAGAGAGAGAGAGAGAGAGAGAGAGAGAGAGAGAGAGAGAGAGAGAGAGAGAGAGAGAGAGAGGATGCGGCCCTTCAGAACACTTCTTAAAGGCCTGTCTCACATAGACCAGTCTCACCTCAAAGTAGAGGGGCTCAGGAGTGAGCTCAGACCCAGGGATGCCTCCCGCCTGCAGCCTCCTCTCTGCCTGGGCCGGGCTGGGGCGACCGGGGTAGCCTCCCTGGAAGTCCTGGAGGAGGGAGGCAGAAGGAGGCCAGGGTCAAGGGCAGGTGAGGTCAACAGGTGAGGGGCTCAGCTTTCAGCTGCCTAGGCCTGTCATGTGGATGTAGACTGCTGCTGGGTCAGACTGAGTAGGAGCCAGGGTATCGTGACAGAGCCTGGCTCACTGTTACCCAGTGTTGGAGTGTGTGTGTGTGTGTACCTGTTGGAAGTGCCTCTGCTCGGGGGTCTTCCCTGCTCTGTGGAAGGCTGGGTTCCTGTCTCCCCAGGGCTTCTGGGTAGCCTGGGAGGCCACATTCACACAGCTCACTGCTGCACATGCACACACACATTAACACATGATCACACACACACACACATTATCAGTCTTAGGTCTACACTTGTCTCCATCTACCATCAAGCATAGCTTACCCGTCATTACGCCAGATTCCACACCCTTGAGAGGAGAAGCAGAGAGGGAGAGAGGGGGTCATGTAAGTGTAACTGAGTACACGAGCAGTTGCAGAGAGGGCTGGTTCTCAGGGTTAAGGCCGGGTATCGGCTGGCGTACCGTGGCAGCGGTGGATGGCTCGGGCGTGCGCTGCGTGGCGCCGGCGGCCTGGTTGTGTTTAGGGCTGCAGTAGCCGCTGTCGCTGTCTATATCGGCCTCGCTGGCCCCCTGCTCGCTGGAGCTCTCCGTCGGGTGAGACGCCCGTCTCCTCCGGGGCCGGTTCTTCCAGAGCAGCGGGCTGGCTCGCTCGGACGCACACCGCCCCGACACCTCGCCGGGGAAGTCTGACGGGAGCAGAGACAGACTCGGGTTTCTGATGAGCTCAACTAGACTGGACAGGAGTGACGTGCTACAGTTGTGGAATCCGAAACGGGCAGACAGAATTTCATCATTAGTTGGTGCAACTGGATTGTCTGCATTCCTCCTGTGTTGGGAACAGGAAGGATGTCGCTGAGTCACCCCCGTAAACCTGCTTTCAACATGCTCTTACCGACAAGGCCTGACGCTTCCTCCTTGAAGCCTGTTTGAGTGACAGGATAGATTCTGGAACAGACCTCACCTGCATGTGTGTGTGTGTGTGTGTGTGTGTGGGGGGGGGGGGGTGAGGCGGAGGTCTAGTTGGCTAACAACAAGACTGTCCAAACCGGTTTAGTTTAGGGAGATGATTCATGACATGTTGAGATGTTTTTACCCCCAAGTCAACATTCATTGGAATGAAAACCTCAGGGTCACCACGACTCAAAAACTCCAACTGCTTAGTCATGTCAAGACGCTACTCTCAATCCACATGTCAGGTGATGTAGGGCTTCACCTACGGTTAGACTTACCCTGTGTGTGTCCATTCATTAAGCCCAACACTGCCCTTATATTATACAGGTATGCAACAGGCATACTTGTACTCGTCTTATTGCCTATACCTGCACTTGTAGTCCAAGCCCTGCTCACAAGGGGCTCTGAGAGTATAGAACATAAAATACCACAAAGGCTCGCAACTAACTTTTTCCTCACTGACCCAGTACCGTCCCAAAGTGCCAAAATTAACCGTCCCAAACTGATGTTGACCCATCCCAAAATGTACATTCTTGTGTTTTTGCATTTTGACATGGGTCTAGGTTTTTTGCAACACTATTTAAGTAATCCAATACAGTCGTGGGGCTCAAATAAATGTCTGAATTTAGATGTGAATACATACACAACAGAATACACCATTTTCTTACATGTTTCATGGTCGGAGAAAACCTACAGTCTAACACAGACTGTCAAATACAGACTCATTTCAAGGCATTATAGAGAGAAAATTGACTATTGGCCACTGATAAACAGAGTAGAGATTGGACTGGGGTGCATGGTGCATGGTACCGTACTGGGGGGGGCACTGGTGTGCATACCGGTCTGCTGTGCAGCATCCACCAGGAGGACAGTCTTGGTCCTGCCGTCGGGCCCCGAGGCACACACCTCTTTCTGCACCGCCACACTCCTGGTGGGGGGCGGGCGGCGGGACCTGGGGGGCTGGCACACCCCCAGCTGCTGCTGTTGCTGCTGCGAGGGTGGGGAAAGGTTAGATGTCTGAGGAGGTCGAGGCATACTGTGCTGGAAAAAAAACGACATGTGGCACAAGGAGTAGCGACGTCACTCACCTTTGGCAGCGCAGCTGGTCGGATCATGCCCCTCCCTCTCTGATTGGCCAGGCCAAACGCCTGTCCCAGAGGGGGCTGTCTGTCGCCGACATCGGCTGATACAGGACTCAGCCCCCCAGCCTGAATGGGGCCAGAGTACGCTCCGGGGAAGGGCTGGTAGAAGCCCATCATAGGGGGGCAGGGAGCGGGCATGATCTGGTAGTAGGTGTAGTCGTTGGAGACGGGGGGCTGCGGGGAGGACAGGATGGGGTAGGCTAGGTACGGGCCACCAGGGCTGTGGTTGGGCTGCTGCCAGCGCAGTTCTCCTCCATTATACATAGGGTGCTGCCTGGAAGGGAAGGGAGAGAGGTTAGAATATATAACGTCATTTTATTTTTATCCCTCGGTACATAAATAAACAAAACGTGAACAGATTTGAACTGCTACACTGGTGTGACTTGGTGTCTGGAGTGTGTGAGGACGGGCTGTGTGTGGATCCACTGGCCCTGAACAGATAAGGATCCAGCCGACATTTTCGCAGCCAGCGTTGTATAGCGGGTATTTCCTGGTATTCAAAACGGACAGGAACGGAACAAAAGAGCGGACGTGAGCCCGATGCTGCAGATCACCCCAGACAAAGAGAACGCCAATGGAAAAACTGATGGAGGCCTTCTCTTAAATCATGGAGGAAGAGGGACCATTCCAAACCGGGCCATTTACAGCACAGGGGGGGGGGGCGTTTGGAGAAAAAATATGGTGGCTTGGGTCCAACAAGTTGTTGGATCCGATGTGTTGACCTCTCATGTGAAGGATACAAGGGGAGTCAGGTGGCTGTGTGGTTAGAGAATCGGGCTAGTAATCTGCAGGTTGCCAGTTCGATTCCCGGCCGTGCCAAATGACGTTATGTCCTTGGGCATGGCACTTCACCCTACTTGCCTCGGGGGGAATGTCCCTGTACTTACTGTAAGTCGCTCTGGATAAGAGCGTCTGCTAAATGAGTAAATGTCTAAATGTCAAATACAAGCTCACCTCCGTGTGTACTATTCAGCCCGGTGTAGTAAACAGTGGAGTGAATGCGTTCACATGGGTAGAGAAGGCAGTGCTCGGTAGAGCTGAGGGACAGGAGGAGCCTGGGAGAGGAAGGCGTGTTTTCCCTCAGGGACACTAGCTGCTCTCCCACTGACCTAGGTCACGGCAGCTGGAGGGGGAATGTTATCGAGTGCTACAAAAATTCTCCTGTGTGGGTGAGAAGGGGGTGGTGCCAGAGTCTGACTGTGTTCCTCGCTGAAAATACACCTCAGTGGTATCTGAGTTAAGACCAATAAGATCAAAGACAGCGTCAGTGGACAGTAGTAAAACTACGACCATCAGTTATCTGGGAGTCAGGTGGCTGAGCGGTTAGGGAATCGGACTAGTAATCTGAAGGTAGCCAGTGCCAAATGACGTTGTGTCCTTGGGCAAGGCACTTCACCCTACTTGCCTCGGGGGGAATGTCCCTGTACTTACTGTAAGTCGCTCTGGATAAGAGCGTCTGCTAAATGACTAAATGTAAATGTAATCTGTATTTGAGCAGACCTACAGAAACCTCCTAACCCGGAGCGAACTGCAGCATCCTACACACAACTTTCCATCCTCCCATCTCTGGCCTTCTGCGCTCCGTGGAAGTAGGGTGCTGTAGTTGTGGCTGTACCTGTACCTGTTGGGCTGGTTCTCCTGGACAAAGGGGTAACAGGTGATGAGGTAGCTGGGAATGGGGGTAGGCTCTCCCCCCCCTCCACCTCCTCCCGCCCCGCCTCCTTGTCCTCCCGTCTCTCCAGACAGGCTCATGCTGATCAGTGTTCCTTCCAGACCTTTCTTCTGTGGGATGAACGGTTCCACCTCGGCTGAAAGCTTCACATCCTGTGGGGAGACGCAGACAGACAGACATGCTTCAGACAGCCAACCACTGGATCACAAGATGACTGCGTGGAGGAAACGAGAGCCACAGAGTTTTATTACTGAAGATGTGACTCTGCTTAAGTTTGAGTAACAACTGGTTTGGCGGGGGGGAGGACTATTGGCCCCCATTTGAACAAAAAATATTATCTTAACCCTTGTGTTATCTTCGGGTCATTCTGACCCATCAGTCATTGTGACCCACTGTCGTATTGCGACAAATTTACCTCATACAAAAACAAAGTGAAGCATTTTCTTTTAACTGTCGGGCTGTCTCAGACCCCCCACATTGCAATGGTTAAAAGAAAAGTATTTTTATTTGTTTTTGTATTGGGTGAAATTGGGTAAACACAACGATGGTTCGTTGTGAACCTTTGGGTCATGTGACCCGAAGGCAGCACGAGGGTTAAAGAACAAAAATGGCACAAACCAGGAGGAACCAAACAACATTTTAAATCAGTCCCTACATTATTGGAAAGACAGATGTAATGTGGCCTTACATGACTTGTCATAATTGACATGTTACCAAACCAGATTATCAGTACAGATAATAATTGACATACCTTATGACTAAGCCCAACAGTATGTCAACATTACCTTTGCCAACACTAAATTTGGGTTGTTTGTTACTTTGATACCGCTTTATATCTCTTTCGGTTCCTCTGAGATTGGATTTGCCACTGTTGAGAGTTTTGACATTTACAAGGTACACATGGTTGTATATTTACATTGGATATCACAATAAATTGTCTAAAGGCCACTGACTATGCCTTAATATTTTACATTCCAAAACATGCCATGCAAGTCTATAAAACATAGATCAAAAGTGTTAACCCCTTGCCATCAGGCTTCCTTGTTTATGCCTACCTGACAGTGATCAGAGCTAAGAATCACACCATCCTCTCACATACAGACAGAACTGGACTGAGGGCACTACTCATACGGCACTTCATGCAGACACAGAATCGCCATCAAGCTTGAAATTACAGTTTAAACTAGTAAATTAAAGCTCTTACGGACACTGCAAGTCCTTCAGAAACAATCCACACATTTTTTTAAAGGCTTCAAGAGTGATAACTGTCACTATTCAAGATTTTAAAAAGGTATGGCTTACTCAAGTCAAGAAGGGCTTGTTTTCAGAAGCACCTTGTGTTTTAGTCGTCTAAATCCCTGGTTAGGCTTATTGATAAAACCCAGAGAGGGGATAACTAACAAGGCTCTATGAAGTGCTGTGTAGTCCTGTGTAGCCTAATTGTCTAAGGTCAAACCAAAAGGTGTTGGTCAGTGAGGGAGTGGGTAGGTGGTTAGGTAGGTGGGTGGGTGGGCGGGGCGAAACCAATAACCCCACTGGAATCAAACAGGAAGAATCAGACCCACCTTACAGTGATGCCCCTCCTTAACCACCTGTTGCATTGTCTATCTTATCTCAGTCTCGATTTGGTGTTTCCAGTTCCTAGTCAAAAGGTAATATTGAGCATCATCTCAACAATAGTTAACCCTAAAAAAAACACAGATTTGAGCTGGTTAATCCAACCCGACGTTTTGACTTTCTGTCGATGGCACCACCTTCCTGGCCGGTTAGCCCACAGCCAGGCCGGTTAGCCCACAGCCAGGCCCGTTAGCCCACAGCCAGGCCCGTTAGCACACAGCCAGGCCCGTTAGCCCACAGCCAGGCCCGTTAGCCCACAGCCAGACCCGTTAGCACACAGCCAGACCCGTTAGCCCACAGCCAGGCCCGTAAGCACACAGCCAGGCCCGTTAGCCCACAGCCAGATCCCGTTAGCCCACAGCCAGATCCCGTTAGCCCACAGCCAGATCCCGTTAGCCCACAGCCAGATCCCGTTAGACCACAGCCAGATCCCGTTAGCCCACAGCCAGATCCCGTTAGACCACAGCCAGGCTCATGCCCTGAGCTGCAGCTGTGTGCAGCATCCACCTCTTCTGTCATTCAGCGAGGAGCGTGGAGAGTTTACGGAGTTCAGAACACAAAGAGCATGTACTTCCATTCTCTGAAGCAGAGGTCGGAATGCATGAATTGAGCATCAGTGCAGCGGTTGGTCACACAGACAGCAATTGTTTCCCCACTGTCTGGGGGCTGCACTCTCTGACTAATCTATGGTCCCTGACTGTCCCACAAAGAGCTGGGGGGACAGAACACATCCAGCACAATGGCCAACTGTACACTACGGTGGCATATCTGATAAAATAATCGACATTTAATTCATAAGATTTGTTTGGTGTAGCAAATGGTGATAGGGGAGGTTGTTAAGAGGATTACAGCTGAGAGGATGAGATGAGGAGAGTACCACTGCATAAGCTAATTACACAGCAAATAATGGTACGCTCAGGACTTAGATTCTGGGCAACATGTCTTAGCAGCGAAATGTCTGTTTAGAACACTGCACCAAGATGTATCCTCAGAGGTTACAAAGAAAGACATGGGGTTTTGGACTACTTTGATTCATAATTCAAACATTGTAGCTAAAGTTACTGATTGTGGCTGAGCAGCAAGGGCATTGTGTGTGTGTGTGTGTGTGTGTGTGTGTGTGTGTGTGTGTGTGTGTGTGTGTGTGTGTGTGTGTGTGTGTGTGTGTGTGTGTGTGTGTGTGTGTCAATAGCAGTGATTGTGGAAAGGGCACTGAGGTCAGTCCCAGATGTTGAGTGGGCAGGGCAGGGCAGGGCCGCGCTGACACTGAGGGGGTGAAAACTGGTCTAATCAATGTCAAAGTCGTTCACCCTCGCATTCTTTTGAAATATTGTGGGGTGAGAAAAGAAAGATGTCAAAGTTATTCACTTTGGATTGGACTATCCTATAAACCATGTCATGGTCAGTTGGAGTTCAGTCTTGTGGAAACACTGGTCAGAAACAAAAGTGTGAATAAACTTATACTTAACATAGGTCATTGCTTAAAAACTGACAACCTAAATGCATGTGATTACTGGAATCCATAGGTTATCAGTAGCATTACAATAAAACAATAACACGATCTTGGAGCTAATCTGCATTTCAGTCAATTATATTGCTCAACACTGGAATGTGACAAATGCAGAAGAACCAGACATTCCTCTGCAGCGCAGCAGAGGAAACGAGCCTCATCTACTACATACGTATTACATTGACTGGCAAACTAGTATGGTCTGAGTTAACTTTAGGTCAAATTGCTTCCAGGGAGACAGCGGTAAAAACGGACTTGCAAGTTACACTGCAAACACCACAGCTTGTGCAGACTACATCAATTGTAATTACTTCAAACTTGAAAGCGAGTTGTCAAATGTGTTGACAGTCCTCATGTTTTGAATGTAACTCGCAATCTAGCACTACTAGTAGCTAAATCACGTTCTCACTAGTGTCAGTCGGGCGATTGGTGATGTACAGTACTACATTAAGTTATACGTTCTAAACTGCACTAAGCAAAGAAAGGGGCGAGTATATGTAGCACTAGCGGTGTTTCCGAACTACAGAAAACTACAGCAAGCCTAAATTCATATGTATTTGTCTGCTAACTAGCTAGCTAGCGCTACCTATCTGGCTTAGAGCTAGTAGAAGCTAGCTAACTAGCTAACGGCATCAGGCTACATAGCTATCCAGGAACCAAGATACGATGGAATGTGTTCATTAACCGACAGCTAAATCAATCAGTTCATATACACTCGAAGAGTACTGCATGTTAATACTGGTTTTCTACAACCATAATATAAAAAACAAACGTTAGCTCGCGAATATACTTCTGTTTTGGGCCTCCCCATTACTACTATTACATTAGCTTAGCTATCTATGCTGGTGCTAGCTAGGTTAGCTTGCTCATAACCAATACCAAGAAAATTATCGCAAGCTTTCAAAGAAAAGCCTTTTTACCTTGTTGTCACTAGCGTCCATGTCAGTCACTGATACCACGACAGACCCTCATTGACCACGATGTGGACGTCAGGATGTGGGTGATTTAATTTTCTTCATTGTAAGTCTTAAGCCATTTGTATCATACACACCTAGGTTGTATTGCACCCAAGTCCAAACTGTTGCTGTTGAAGCTACGCTTGTGGTTGCAGCTGCCTGACGCGTACTGCTGTCAACGTAGAAAGGGGAGTCATCTGGAACGGAAGCCAAAGAGGCTCAAAAGTAAACCACAATTACCCGTTTGACTTGCACGCAGATACCATAGGATTTTGGGGATAAAAAAAAATATATAATATGCATTTAGGAATCCGTTCATTCAAACATGTGAGGACGATATCTTCATTCATCGACTTAATAAAACTGTCATCAAATGTTGAGGCAAGTAGCATTTAATGTGTTTTAGTGCTGCAAGTACCACAAGTGCTGTATGAGACACATAATGAATTTATACACACAGACAGTTTTGTGCATCCCTCAAAATACTGTGTCCATCACCAGCTCCAACAGGTACATAAATCCGATTTAGGCAATACAAAATGAACATAGCCCTGTGAAAAACTAACCGAGGGGCTTGAGGAAAACGCAGTAGCAAATCACAAAACCTATGTGCTGTTCATCTCAAACCATCAAGTTGCATTCAATGTTTCATAGAAAGACGCATTAAAACATGCCGTTCTCTGTTGAAGTTCTTTTCTTTTTTTGACTTGAACATATAAATCATGTGAGTTTGCTAACAATGGCTTGGTTGAGTGAGTTAAGTTGGTTTGTCCATTTGTCTAAGGCAGTGTAGCGCGCCCCTCCTCGCTTCTGGTAGTCCAACTCCAGTAGCTGGTTGACTTGGTCAATACGTCCATGAATCGTGCTGGAGAACATAAAATAGTATTAGATAATAAATGGTACAACCAAAATCACACATTAAACACTACATGTACATTCATACAGTATTAGATAACCCAATAGCTAATGATAAATAAATCTATTTTCCTTTCCTTCAACATGACCTAGAAATAGGAATACTTATACTTAATACTGACAAAAGTTATTTGTCTGGCAGGATTAAACTGTGAAATTCAGCACAGAGCATGGAGTGATCATGAGTGGAAACTATTTGGAAAAGCTATGAGGAACTTAAGTATCAGTGAAAACAACTGGTTTGACCACTATTGTATCATCCCTGACGTGTTGTCAGGGAGCCACAGCACATGGAAAACTTACTTATCCAATATACATTGCACCAGCAAACTCTCCACATCACACACGTCAATATTTAACTCCTGAAACAGAGACAACAAGACAGTAAGTTACTGTGTGGTGCATAAAATGGGTGAACTCAATGTGCTAACATTTACATTTAGTCATTTAGCAGACGCTCTTATCCAGAGCGACTTACAGTAAGTACAGGGACATTCCCCCCCCCCGAGGCAAGTAGGGTGAAGTGCCTTGCCCAAGGACACAACAAAATTTGGCACGACCGGGAATCAAACCGGCAACCTTCTGATTACTAGCCCGATACCCTAACCGCTCAGCCACCTGACTCCCCGACTGAGTAAGTTACTGTGTGGTGCATAAAACGGGTGAACTCAATGCTGTAACATGAAGGGAGCAATTAGATGTGCCTACCTTGGAGATGAATGGGATGTGTATTCTGGTATAAGGCTTAATGAGCTTAATAAGCACTTGAGTTCTAATGTTACGCAGGAGCTCTGGAAAGCAAAACAAAGATTGATGAGACAGACCAACTTAGATGCTGGGTAAGAGGGTGTGTAACCATCCAATCACATCCTCCACTGACCCTCTATGTGCTCTCTGATGAAAGGGTCGTCCATGATGCTACTGTGATTGGTTTTTAGAATCTTCTCAAATTCAGTGATGTCATTATTCTGGTAGGCACTGGGAGGGAAAACAGTCGTGTTGTTACAATCCATACATTGTGCTGTTACAATCCACAAACAATACAACTTCAATACTTTTTCAACCCAATTTCTAAATATTAAACTTTTTAACGTCAACAAGCCCTCCACTCCACAATTAAAGGGTGTGGGTTTAGGTCACATGTTTACTAAAAATCTAATCTCCAATGCATGCAAGGAAATGAGACATCTATAATGAACAATGGCTGATTTGGACAGATATGGAAGCACAAGACAAAGAGTGACAGGTCTTAAGAACAACACATGTAGAGCTGAACCACTGCAGTGAACCCCCTCAGATCAGCTTACCTTACTAAGTTTGTCATGGCAAGGATTTCTGGGTCGTTTTTGTATGGTTTGGCCTAAATCCAAAACGCACGGTCAGTAAAACAAATATAAACACCATTTCTCTCTTTCACTGTCTGTAATTTCCGCTGTGGTTGCTGACCTCCTGAGAGTCGAACGGATTAATGCCTGACTTCATCAGCATGTTTGCTAAAACCAGGTATTTCAGACACGTGGTCCGCCTGGGACTGCCTGACTCGTCGTAGTTCTTAAAGGACTCGAAGAAGTCTGTGTGAGCCTTCTCAAACTCCCCCTCTCTCAGGTGCATCTTCCCTCCACACTCTGCACAGAACAACGGAACCACAAGTCAAGAGACAGCGGAGGCCACACCAGCATTCTCCGCTAGCCGCCGGCGTGACCCATAACATGTATCCATTAGCGACCCGTTCCGTTCACCTCTGGGCAGCTTTACCTCTGATGACGCCCATGATGAGAGGATGGGGGATGGCAGACTTGATGTGGAGGGACTGCTCGTACAGGGCCTTCAGCTTCTTGTTGTTCTTCTGTGCCGTGTACATCTGGATCTCCAGGGCGTAGATCTCCAACAGCTGGGTGCCTTTCTTGAGGTCATCTTCCCCGTCATCTGTCTGTATGGACACCAAAAAACAACCAACATACCAGATCAGACCAGTCTTGAAATAGTCTTTTAATGTGTGTATTGAGCTCTGTAGTGTACAGAATCAGGTCAGCAGGGAGAATCGCCTCCCCACAGATACTACTACAGATGCATACTTGGCATGACTGGTGCAGCTGTCTGAGGATTTTCTGTAGCTTTCCAAACTCTTCCCGCTCCAGGTACAGCTTTCCCAGCTGGAAGCGAACAGCAAAACTTGATTACATTTACATTTAGTCATTTAGCAGACGCTCTTATCCAGAGCGACTTACAGTAAGTACAGGGACATTCCCCCCGAGGCAAGTAGGGTGAAGTGCCTTGCCCAAGGACACAACGTCATTATGCACTGCCAGGAATCAAACCGGCAACCTTCTGATTAATAGCCCGGTTCCCTAACCGCTCAGCCATCTGACTCCCTTGGCCTTTATGGTCTACATCGAGACTTGACAGTTACATGCATATGGGGTCTAGATATCACAAACACCAGACACACCGAGATGACTTGTGTCAATTCTGTACCTTTGTATTTGTCTTAAACCATAGTCGGTCATTTTTGGCATCTTTCAAAGCATCGAGAGTCGTTTCATAGAACTCCTGTAGTAGATCCATCTGAAACACATGGAAGAGCGAGACGACAAATCAACTGTTTCTTTTGGACTCAATTCTTGTGAATTATTCTTTTGCACTGGATACCGTGTATGATTTCAGAAGCATAACTTTCTTAGAAAGCTGCCTTTCCTGAGACCCATACCTGTTTGGAGGTGGAGATGTAGTCAAGAATGGAGTTGATAGATTTCTCAGAGTAGTTCCTGGTAACAGCACTCCTTATGTACATCAACAACTGCTTATATCTGTTCATCATCTCTGGAAAGTTAGTCTGCAGAGTTTAAACATACAAGAAACTCTTTATTTCAAGTCTTTGTCAAATGCAGTAATCAAAGATGTATTTCCGATGTATTATGTACTTATATATTTCCTTACTAACCAACTTGAAGTTGATTTTGATCATCTGTTTCAGCGCTTTGAATCCCCATTCTCCCTTTTCCCCCTCCAGCTCCAACACCTGAAAAGGCCATGACCATATAGACATGAGTTAAAAAGTATTGAAAATCGCAGGGCATTATTCTATGCAAGTGAAATTATGAACGAAGCCTGGTTTTAAAGTAGTGCTTTGCTGAGAAAGTTTCAGTTTTGTGTAACTTCAAACTGCAAACAAATTGTTGTAACTGTGATAATGTTTTACTCCACCTTCTGAAAGCTGCTGAGGGCTGCTTTGGGATCATCCTCCTTCAAGGCTTTAGAGTTGTAGTATTGATTTTCCAAGTCCACATTGGGCTCTGAGTTACTGTCCTCTGAATATTCCTGAATAGTGATATATGATACGTGCAAAATATTTAAAGCAAACGAGATATAAACATTTTGTCGATAAGGTCCGTGCCCATATGCGATTGTTTAGCTAGCTGGTAGCTGGTAGTAGCAACGTCGTTAGCTAGCTGTAAACAATAACACACTAGCACACTAGCTATATTTAACGTGTTTGCTACCCGGTATAGCTAGCACATTGCAAATAGTTAAGCTAACTAACGAGTTAGAATAGTAGATGTGACTACATGAACCCACCAACTAGCAATCACTTATGCACACTTACAGTGAAATATGAATACATCGTATTCTGCTATACTGTCAATTATCATAGTAACTATGATATATCATGCAAAGAGTTCCGAGATGGAAACGAGTATTCTGTTAGCGAGCTAGCTAGCCTAGCAGCCGTGTTGGCCTTAGCTTTTTTATACCCCCTCTGCTAAATGACAACACCCAATGCACTGCAAGCTGAATGTCTGAAAGCAAACCATAACTACATCTTAACATAGTAAATCCACATATGTAATGAATATTATTTCTACCAGATCATAATCCTCTTCATCGTCGCACATGAAATCATCTTCCATGTCAGACATCTTGACAGGATAACAGGAGCAAATCCAACCGCGTAGCACAGCACTGAGGCGCGTTCTGCCCTGTTTGTGCAGTTCTTTTCTCTATCCGTAGATGGCACCATCACATCAACTTTACCAGATATGTAGACATCAAACTGTCAATGTCTTTACTTGGTAAAACCAATATAATTCCGCTCTATGGTAGTGATATATTAATAGGTACATTTCCATTCAAAGATTAACCTTACACTATCGAAAACGTAATTAGTGTGAAAGCTGAAAAGAACGTTTGGGTCAGCTTGGGTCGTGTACTCTCTCTCTCTCTCTCTCTCTCTCTCTCTCTCTCTCTCTCTCTCTCTCTCTCTCTCTCTCTCGCTCGCTCTCTCGCTCTCTCTCTCACACACACACACACACACATACACACACGCATACACATACACACACACAAACATGCATACACGCACGCAAACACTCACTCACGCACATCCACCCTGACCCAATCATGGACTGCAAGCAATCGGGACCGTGACGAGAGTTTTAAACGTTTTGATGGGGTGGAATAATTTGTTTGGAAGAATTTTAACAAGCCGTCCTTTGAGACGCAAGAATCTTTGACAAGGTAGATGTTTTCCTTCTGTGACTGACAAGAGTATGAACCCTATATAAGTTTGAACAAACATTGCGTGATAACAGTGGGAGTGAATTTCATACTTGACTCAACCCTGTGGATCAGGTTTGTGTTAAATATATTTCATGAATGTTTTTAAACAGTGTTGGCTGCCACACACAGAGAATTCACTCTACAATCTTTCTCCTTCGCTGAGGGGGTCATTTCACATCAGACTCAGTTAAATATTTTATTATCAAAGAGAATTCGTATTGTAAGACTGATTTCAAACCTACTTAGCAGTCTGAGACATGTTTCATAACTTTATTGTGGAAGACAGAGTTGACTGTGAGGTGGACTTCATATTTCTAGTCCTGTGTAGCCAGTTGCACAATAATATTTACAGTATCCTTCAGTGACCCCAACACTAAGGGAGGAGGGTGTCAGCCGACTAGTAATATGAAAAAGGTCTCATTTGTCACGATATGTACGTGTGTGTCCGTGTGAAAAGAGATATCGAAATGGGGGGATACTATAGTAGAACAGAATGAGTCAGGAGGGAAATCACTTGACTGTGATCATGTTTCTCTATGCTTCCACAGTTCACACATCAGAAGGACATTAATTACATTTTGTCATTTAGCAGACACTTTTATCCAGAGCGACTTACAGTAAGTACAGGGACATTCCCCCCGAGGCAAGTAAGGTTAAGTGCCTTGCCCAAGTACACAACGTCATTTTGCACTGCCGGGAAGCGAACCAGCAACCTTTGGATTACTAGCCCAATTCCCTAACCGCTCAGCCACCTGACTCACTAATACGCAGTAAAATGGCTGCCGGTGCCTGCTGTTCTCACAATAAATCATGCTGGAATAACTGTCATTCAGCAGGTCTGCGTTCGCGTGCATCTGTAGGCCTGTGAGTCTGTGTGTGTGTGTGCAGCTACGTGTTTGCGAGTGTGTGATTCATCATCCCGTCAGAAATAGTGTGTGTGTGTCGTCTGAGGCTCACTAATCGTGTTGTGATTCTGTCAACAGGAATACGTATGAGTGAAGAAGTACAGGTGGGGACTACGGAGTGCTGTTTGTGTCAAACAGAACAGACCCCTCTCTCCTACTCTGCAGTGTACAGCTGGTGTCAAAATACCAATTACACTGATTTTCTACAGTACAATCTACAAAGTGGTAGATCTGTGGTAAAAACCTAAATTATACTTTCAACTCTATTGAAGTGATTGATGGAGACAGACACGTTTGAAGCAGGCATTTGCATGGATACCAGCTGAGCTCTGGAGAGTAAGCAGGGATTCAAGTTTAGGGGAAGACACACCAGCTCAGACCAGCCATCTGTCTCCGAGGCCCATCTATCTCACTGACCCAGGGCATTGAGGTCTTGATTGAATCTGACAAACATCGTCCTTTCATTTAACAGGTATTCAACCTGTTCATATAAACCCCCAAACCCCCTATACTAACCCATATAGAGTCTAAAAGGATGATGTTCACAATTATAAACATCTTAGAGTGGCCTCTGTTCAGCGGTGATCCATTTAATAAAAACTATAACAGGGATACTATTCCCCTGGCGTTAATGTATACACTAGGCTTTATCAGCCGTTTAATTTTAGGTTGCCAAAAACTGTTTTATGCAGAACCTAATAACCATAATAGAGTTAATGTAATCTTGTTTTTGACAGTTCCTTAAACATTAGCAGTCTTTATAGTGTCTCCAGCATTGGTATCTGGCAGCCACGGCATGTGTGCCTCTCCCAGCAGGCTGTCTGCTTTTACACTCTCCCTAAATGGGTTTCTCCTGTAAGAGCTCACGGAAGAGCATTAACTCTATTTCGACTAGTGCCAGCTCTCCTCTAGATCTTTACACACACAAGCACACACACACACACACTAATACACATGTACACGCACACATACATATACACACACACACATACACACACATACACACACTTAGACACATGGCTCTAGAGCCAACTTTCCCCTAGGTCATCGTGGCTGTGCTCACTCATCGGTCTACTCAAGATGCGTGACTAGACATTCTGTGAGCCTGTTTCTACGTTTTTTTTCCCTTTAGTTTTACAAGGTAGAAGCGTGTCTCACTTTTATAAAACAATTCTGGTCCGATGAGGCTGTTATTGCGAGCCCTAGTTCCAGAAGTAGAAACACACTTCAGCCAAGTCCACACGCACCCTCTCTGCATCGCACGCTAGCACTGTGTGGTATGTGCCTGGTGTGCGGTGTGTGTGGGTTGGGGTTTGTGGTCGTTGTGAAGTGTGTGTATAAGGGTAGGCATAGATGTGTGGGGAGGTGAGATCAGTGTGTTTGCCTTCCTAGATTAAGGTGACAGTAATTGATTAGATAAGAGTTCATCAGAGTGGACTAGGATGAATAAGGTATACGGCTGGTCTCAAGTGAGTGAATTTTATTTTAGTTTAGAGTGATCCCTTCACCTCAATTACAGCAGATTTTGTCATCAAGTATTAAGCAGCATAATCTTTTCCCTTCAATTATCTTCCTCCTTCTTTACTTAATACTTCTCCTTGCTGACTTTTCAACCACTATTCAAGCTGTATGCAAAGCTTTTGATGGTAAAATGATTTTCACTTAATTATAGGAAAGTGCTGTTTAATATTTCTTTGGCTGGGGATGAAGACCCTTCGACCGTGGAGTGGCTTGTTGTTGTTTTTGCTCCCACAGTCCAGTCCCAAGGGTCTTCAGACAGCATCGCTGTAAACACATCACCGTTGTGATGCGTTAAGCCTGCCAAAACTAACCCTGCATCACAGGACATCATAATAACCCATCTCTGCCTGATGCTGCGACTTCCCTGTAACTTTGAGATGGCTGGCTTACAATATCAGGCTGCCTTGTTTCCATTCGAGTGTTGCTTTTCCCCCCTTTTCACCATTCCAAATCAAAGCAGATGTGGTGTAAAGGATTCAGTGTAACTCTCTGGTCTCTCTCTCTGGTCTCTCTCTCTGGTCTCTCTCTCTGGTCAGAGTTCGGATGAAGGAATGGCTCCTCTCTCCACCACTCTGCATGCCTCCCCCTTTCCATTTCTCCTCTCCCCTCTTCTTCTCCTCTCCCCCCCCCCCGTCTACCCCTTCCCTCTCCCCTCTCCTCTCCCCTCTCCTCCCCTCTCCCCCTCCCCTCTCCTCTCCTCCTCCCTTCTCCTCTCCTCTCCTCTCCCCCTCTCCTCTCCTCCTCCCTTCTACTCCTCTCCCCTCCTCTCCCCTCTCCTCTCCTCCCCTCTCTCTCTCTCCTCCCCTCCCCTCTCCTCTCCTCTCCTCTCCTCTCCCCTCCCCTCTCCCCTCTCCCCTCTCCCCTCTCCCCTCTCCCCTCTCCTCCTCCCTTCTCCTCCTCTCCTCTCCTATGCCCCTCCTCAGCCTGTCATCCCTGTCAGTGTGGCTTAGAGATCAGACTAGGAGACAGGGTATATATAGATGCGCTTACATATTTCACATGCCAAGTTTGAGACTATGGGAGCAGTGGTTTTCAACATTACACTTTAAGACCGTTTAAAACCATGGGCACTGCTGGACCAACCTTCTCCCAGGAGAGGAGAGTATATGGTTTTAGATGGGAAAGTTTCATAAGTATCGTATTCGGTCATTATACTGTTCCCACAGTGTGTTGTGTTGGCTGTTGCTGTGGGTGAACTGACTGTGGCTCCAGTACTGAGTCAGAGTAAGTACAATGATTTATGCCTTCAGCAGATAGCTGTACTCAGAAGAGCCATATCCCTGAGAGCACTGTCAGACATAGAGGTATAAAACTGCAGCCCGCACGTAACTCTTCACATGTTGAAAGCTTTGCGTGTCTTTGCAGCTTCCGCGTACTGTAAACGCAGATCAGATATCCCTTTCTGGAAGTTCCTCGGAACGTTGATCATGTGTGCAGCACTGGATCCCCCCTAGGGTCTCTCT
This sequence comes from Osmerus eperlanus, assembly GCF_963692335.1. Taxonomy (NCBI): domain Eukaryota; kingdom Metazoa; phylum Chordata; class Actinopteri; order Osmeriformes; family Osmeridae; genus Osmerus; species Osmerus eperlanus. Next base: position 3,526,598 of record NC_085027.1, read on the forward strand.
CTCTCTCTCTCTCTCTCTCTCTCTCTCTCTCTCTCTCTCTCTCTCTCCCTCCCTCCCTCCCTCCCTCCCTCTCTCTCTCTCTCTCTCTCTCTCTCTCTCTCTCTCTCTCTCTCTCTCTCTCTCTCTCTCTCTCTCTCCCTCCCTCCCTCCCTCCCTCCCTCCCTCTCTCTCTCTCTCTCTCTCTCTCTCTCTCTCTCTCTCTCTCTCTCTCTCTCTCTCTCTCTCTCTCTCTCTTTCCCTCCCTCTCTCTCTCTCTCTCTCTCTCTCCCTCCCTCTCTCTCTCTCTCTCTCTCCCTCCCTCCCTCCCTCCCTCCCCTCCCTCCCTCCCTCCCTCCCTCTCTCCCTCCCTCCCTCCCTCCCTCCCTCCCTCTCTCCCTCCCTCTCTCTCTCCCTCTCTCGCTATCGCTTGCTATCTTTTAACAGTCTTCATGCGCAATGAGTTGCTGTTATCCATTACCCAAAAGGAAGTACGAATGATTAGGGTTGGATGTGAAGAAGGGGTCAAGACCTTCCTTCATCCCACCTATTTTCCTATGCAGCACAAGTCATCTACACCCTAATCCAATACTGACCTTATCTCAAGCCCGCAGTAACAAACAGCCCCTGTTTGTGGCTGTTTGTCTCCTGGACCATTTAGTCTTAACACCAGTCTATTCCAGCTCGCCCTGCAGCACCCCTGTGGACACTCTGCCTGGAGGTCGGCTTCAAGGGAGGTCTGTGGGATTTTCCACTGAGGGGTCGGTTACAAATAGCAACTTTCCATTGCATTGAAGCACATTTCTTCACAGGGACAGTGCTTTGATTGACCTTATCTGCCATCAACGTTTAGTTGCACACTGAGAAGCACTGGGTGTTTACACAGGGAGAGGATATCCTCAGCCGGGTCCTCACTAGATGTTGTTGTTCACAGCATTCCCACCATCACAGTTAGGAAAACTTGGAGTTGGACCGCGTACTGTAACCAATCACTTTACTACTGTGGTTCCATTTTAGGACGAGACAGGGGCTGTGTTTGATCTGGGTCTAGAGGCTGGGCTCAAGGCTGGACATGAGGCTCCAGCTGGGGCTAGATACTGTAGGTGCAGAGGCTGGGGCTAGATACCGTAGGTGCAGAGGCTGGTACTGGATACTGTAGGTGCAGAGGCTGGGGCTAGATACTGTAGGTGCAGAGGCTGGGGTTAGATACTGGAGGAAACTGAGGCTTTCATTGAATAACTATTTGCGTGCAGACATTTTTATGCACCCCTTCCAGTTGCCAAACATTTCATATTTATGAGGGCAAGATTTGTGCTAAGTATAATAAAACAAATGTTATTACACAAATTACAATCTATTAGTAATTTAGATGAGGCATATGGCTTAGGTTTAGCCTTGGCCAGATTAAAGTGTTATCTGGATGGCTGCCAGCAGTACCATGTGTTGGTAGTCTTTTCTTTACATTTATAATAAAGAATAAAAAAATTACTTAATTTCCGGTGTCCTGGTAAGAATAAAGATAGATCTGTAGAATTCATGTGAGAAAATATGATGTAATAAGTAGAAACTGTGTTGTCATCAAATTATCAGGAATTCTTTGGATTCCTTGAACCACATAAATACCTCATCAAATGGAAAAATGTCATACTCCCATGTGTATTTGCTCCAATTTACAGTATTTTGGGCTCAATATTATGATATTAATTTAAAGGGTTGTAATTTAAAATAGCTGTTTCAGTCCTGTGGGACAGAATTAATTGACTAAACAAGTAGAGTAACCTACTAAAGAAATGAAACATTTTAAAATCTGTAAAGAGTTAAGAAACGACGGAGAAAAAGCCCTACAAATGGTTCTGGCCACATTTCCCACCATGGCAGTACTTCCAAACCAGTTCACCAATCTGGACATGTTTACCTAGAACTGTGATGTTGTGTGTGTGTGTGTGTGTGTGTGTGTGTGTGTGTGTGTGTGTGTGTGTGTGTGTGTGGTCGAAGGAGACCCTCGGCTCTCGTGACTTGTGGCTCAGGATGGGAGCGATGGGCGGGGGAGATACCATCAGGGCCTGATTTCTGTGGTTATGATGACATCCAGATAATAGCAGACACACACACACACACATCTCGTCTGCTCTGAGCCCAGCACCGCTGCCCTCTCTCTCGCAAACACACACACATACACACATGCCAGAGTCTGCAAATTACAGCTTAGCATGCGAGCGTTAAGCAGATGGGTTGCCTAATGACTGTTGTGTACAGTGTAGAGGGAGTGTGCTGCTTTCCCATTGCATGTCCCCCCTTAGAGCTCTTTACTAGACCCCGAGACTCAAGTCTGGCTTTCATTTACTTTATGTCTTAACTGGCACCAGTATGACATATGGAGGATGCAGGTGGTCAGTGAATGAAAAAAAAAGTGCTTTCTGGTTGCAAAACCTTATTGCTCCACACTTGATTTTGATGGCAAATATCATCACTTGTCGGATATGATCTACAGTTTTATGTGTAAAGCAGCAAAGCACTTGATTAAGTGGTACTAGTCCCTTTGGTTCCTTCTTTTTTATGTGAGATTATTGATTGCAAAAGCCTGTGATTATATGGATGTACATCTTTGGCTCAAGAAATACACTTGTGAGCTAGTGCTGCACATAGAGGAAGGGTGGGCTGACAGGAGAGCATTAGCGTGAGAGCTTAAGGTAGACTGCTGGAGATCTGTCATGATCACTATCTTGGGATGATTACTTTAGGATGATCTCATATAATGATCTAATTTTTCAGAAGATATTGTTCCATTTTCCTTTCATTAAAGGAGGATAAATGGACTGTTAAGCCCCCTCTCTAATGGACAGCATGTCTCCTCCTGTGAGAACACTTTAAACTCACATTTACAAGTTTGATAGATGTAGGATGTTTGGTGGGTCAGTTGGACACCGGACTTGGACTCTGTTTTGATGGGGAGTCTGAAAGACACACCCACACAGCACGGAAACGCAACACTTTGGTCAAGCCTTGTTTTGTAACAACTCTCCTCCTGTACACGCACACAGACAACCCTCATGTGTATTAACGCAAGTGTGAAGCCAAAAACACACACAAACACACCTGCCATGATTGAAGAAAAGAACTTAACGAGTCTTTGGAACTGACTTCAACACTGTCTGGCCTTTAAGAGGCATCCGTCAGTGGGCAGCTCATAGACAGAGAAGGATAATGTGTGTTCATGTGCGTGACTGACAATCGCTATGCTGTAGCGTGTGTACATGTGCGTGTGTGTATGAAAAATAAAGAAAAAGAGCGCTAGGCCTGTCTGGGCCTAGTCTGAAATAGCACGCAAGAGGTGGCGTGTCTGATAACCTTGAAGGTGTGCTGTCTACACACCAACACACGCACACACAAACACAGGCACACGCAAACGTGTACATGTGTGTCTGCTCGGGATCACGTCACCGTGCGAGGATGCCCTTTGTTTCCGTGGAAGCAAACATGTCTCCGTGAATGACAACGGGCCTGGTTGTAATTGAGACATCTAAGCGGAAGCCAGGCACGCTGAAGGTCTGCTCGTCTCTCCTTTCCCCCTCTCGCACGATATCTTTTACCTCTCCCCTGTCCCCCTCATCCTCCCACCCCTCCCTTCCTCCCTCCATCGACGTGTCTCTCAATGAGGCGCGCGGCTGTGATATCCTATACAGTCTGCACTTTTGACCAACAGCCCTGGGTAATGGTTTTCAGATTCTACAAGGTGGCCTGAATCTCTGCCAGAGCTGAAAATGGAAAGCAAAACACACATTCACCACCCTCTGTTCCTACTTAGCTCAGATGTAAGCTTATTTTTCATGTTCTTTCGATTTTTTTTGTCATGCTTTTACATGATAGACTGGGAGAGTGGGCTGAAAGAGCAGGAGTTTGTTTTGATACAGCCTCTCTTTGTGTAATGCAGCTAAGTAGAAATCCTTCACGTTTTATAGGGAAGTAGGAACCTCTGAGAGCTGCATGGATCCTTGCATGTGAGATGATCCACTGCCTTCCTGTCAGGAAGTGCACAGGAAGGACGCTTTTTGCGACACAAGGGGTTGAAACCCTGTATTTACATCTGTTAATGTGGTGTTGTCCACAGTCTCACACGCACCAAAGTGTTCCTGGGTAGTTGAAGGAGGTACCCCCTCCATGTCTGACACAGCCCTGGTGTGCTAGTCCCAACCACACAGCCTTGTTTACTCAAACCAACTCAATTATCACCTTCCTCTCGGTTTCTGTGGTTTTGGAACATCTCTAGTGTTGCTTTCGGACACACACACTTATAGACGAAAGTGTGCAAAACCTCCTCATTAGCACTCTGGATAATGGACAAAGTGAGATTAAATATCATAACAGTGAACAGAGAACAACTGGAATTCATGGAATACTTTGATTGGCTAAACATTTAACATCCTGTTCTCTGAAGCCTGGCCTGAATCACATGCGCTTTACATTAACCACCATGTAACTACAGAGCAATACCTGTGCATTGCAATTCCATTTTTACTGCGGTAACATTGTGGAAGCAGATAAGCTCTTGACAGGTCTGTGGTGTGGGGGAGACTGGAGTGGTGTGTGTTGGGCCAGCCTGAAGTGTGTGGTGTGGGGGAGACTGGTGGTGCTGCTAGGAGGACCTGCAGCACGCGCCAGACCGAACGCCACATCAGACCGTTTGTTTCAACTCTGAGGCAGAAGTTCCGACGCCCAGAAACCGGACAGTAAGACAGGACATGACTCAGGATATTACTATTCGAACAAGCAAAATCGACTAAGTCCTACCAACTGAAGTTTGGAAACACCTCCCAACCCTCACAGTAACCCAGTCTGATCCCCAACAAGACAAACAGTGTATGTTCAGGATTACGTGACGAGTGACAAGCCTCTTTTCTTTCCCAGTGTGCCTCTCTGCAGCGCGCTGTTTCATCACAGCCTGGCAATGCTCCTCCTCCATCAGACCTCCCCGACACCAGCCAGCTGAAGAATGTCCAATAACATGCTGGCAGGCTGGCACGCACACCGCAGCACTAGTCACCTTCAGGAACCTCTCCTGACCTACTCACTGCTTCACAGCCACTAAAATACCACTACATTGTGTTTAATGTTGCCCTTTGTCTGGTAAAAACTACAGAGTGTTCCTTGGCACGAACCACTGAAATGACGATTGGGATGTGTTGAGCTTGAGGAGAACTGAAAACAATTTAGCAGCATACAGTGTCCTAACTCTGACTTTTAAGGACTGAAATAATAAATGACTACTACGATTAGGACAGAAAAAAATGAAACAACCGGAGGAGCACAGGGGAAGACCAGAGGTTGATGAATGAGGCAGTAAGTCCATGATCACAATAAGAACCAGGGTGTCATGTTACTGAGGAAGGCCAGGACCTATGCAGGACGGGCTGTAAATCGTTACCCTGTGTGATTTGTGTGATTTTAAAGAATGGGGAGAGTCAGCATGTAGGAACGAAGTCCGTTTCACCTATGAGATGCAGCAGGCGTGGTTGTAGAATATTCCAGATTCACTCAGCAACATGTTGATAAGAATCTCTTTTGTGACAGAACATGACTGTGGACAGTCATGAGTGTTGATAAGCATACGTATTCTGTTCGTTCTGTATTGTACTCTGTCTCATTCAGATTCCAGCAGTTTATTATTATGTAGTGACAGACAGCCTTGCTCTCCAAGAATGAGAAAAATATTTACGAGCGAAGGAAATATTTTCTCTGCTATATCATTTAGTAATCAACGTCCCTGTGTGTTTGTCTTTCTATGAGGCATGATTAAACGGGACTACAAAGTCAAAGAGGTGTGAGGGTATTAGGTGATGCGTGTGAGTGTGTGAGAGACTGTGACGTGAGGAGAGCAGGCAGTCTTTCAGTCCTGTGAGGAGATGTGGCCAGTAAAGTTGCTCTGAGGGGTGGTCTCTCAGCCCGCCCTAGCTCTGGCAAGTCCTGCGGCCTCAAATTGAAAACAGACGTGTTTGGAGTTCATTCTTTGAGTTACTACTGTTCAATTGTGATTTACAAGAGTGTGTGAGATATGGAAATCTCTCACGCAACTTCAGATATGGACTGAGTGAAAGCACATTGTGTAACAGGCCCCTCCGCCCTGTGGGAAGGCCTAATCTGTAAATGCATGCTATCCCTCCATTTGGCCAGAGCTGTTTACTCAATGTTTTCATCCTCAAGCATGTCATCTTCTCTTGTGGGGAACAGCATCTTCTTTGGCAAATGGGAAAAGCATGCAGACAATACAGGTTGGTCTTAATTTCTCATTCTGTCGTTTTTGTTTGTCCCAACCATTGGCGTGAGTCTGTCTGAAATAATGCATCTGAGAAATGGTCACACCTTCAAAAATGAGAAACAGGATTTTTTCTAAAAATAAAAAAATATATAAATATTATCCCAAAAATGATCCACTCTTTCACTCTTTGATTTCTTGAGGCTCTTAAAACACAGCACTGAATAGCATGTTTTTTTTGTTGGCACATCATTAACAAGTCTGTTTATCCGTCGCGGTCGTGACATCTTCTAGAAAGCAGATGACCAATGTAAACAGAAGCACATATTCACAGGTCAAGCTGCTTGTTTTATTTACAGACTATCAAACCCACACGCACACACCTGGTCACCCACACACACACACCTGGTCACCCACACGCACACACCTGGTCACCCACACACACACACCTGGTCACCCACACACACACACCTGGTCACACACACACCTGGTCACCCACACACACACACCTGGTCACACACCTGGTCACCCACACGCACACACCTGGTCACCCACACACACACACCTGGTCACCCACACACACACACCTGGTCACCCACACGCACACACCTGGTCACCCACACACACACACCTGGTCACCCACACGCACACACCTGGTCACCCACACACACACACCTGGTCACCCACACACCTGGTCACCCACACGCACACACCTGGTCACCCACACACACACACCTGGTCACCCACACGCACACACCTGGTCACCCACACCTGGTCACCCACACACACACACCTGGTCACCTACACGCACACACCTGGTCACACACACACACCTGGTCACCCACACACACACACCTGGTCACCCACACGCACACACCTGGTCACCCACACGCACACACCTGGTCACCCACACACACACACCTGGTCACCCACACGCACACACCTGGTCACCCACACACACACACCTGGTCACCCACACACCTGGTCACCCACACACACCTGGTCACACACACACACACACCTGGTCACCCACACGCACACACCTGGTCACACACACACACCTGGTCACCCACACACACACACCTGGTCACCCACACGCACACACCTGGTCACCCACACACACACACCTGGTCACCCACACGCACACACCTGGTCACCCACACACACACACCTGGTCACCCACACACCTGGTCACCCACACACACACACCTGGTCACACACACACACCTGGTCACCCACACACCTGGTCACCCACACGCACACACCTGGTCACCCACACACACACACCTGGTCACCCACACGCACACACCTGGTCACCCACACACACACACCTGGTCACCCACACGCACACACCTGGTCACCCACACACACACACCTGGTCACCCACACACCTGGTCACACACACACCTGGTCACCCACACACCTGGTCACACACACACCTGGTCACCCACACACCTGGTCACCCACACACACACACCTGGTCACCCACACACCTGGTCACCCACACACCTGGTCACACACACACCTGGTCACACACACACCTGGTCACCCACACACCTGGTCACACACACACCTAGTCACCCACACACCTGGTCACCCACACACCTGGTCACACACACACCTGGTCACACACACACCTGGTCACCCACACGCACACACACTATTTCTTCTTGCTACCACCTGCTGCTGGCAGGAATCTCGGTTCCTCTGTGAGCAGCGGTTTCTCCCTCTCAGGTCTCTAGCTGTGAAAGGGTTTAATGAAACACTTCAGAGAGTCTCACCTCTGACCCTGCTAGCTTCCAGCTGACTCTGCTGTTGGAGGAAACAGATGAGTAAAGGAGAGGAGGCGAGATGGATGAAATTACTTTAGTTTCTTACGTAAAACTGACGAAGAAGAGAGAGGGAGAGAAATAAGAGAGAGAGAGACAGAGATACAGTATTACAGCACAGTCTTGGGTGAGAGGCTAGGAGTTGCTCACTGAGATTTAGATGGAGGGCATGTTGGGGATCAGAGAGAAGCACTGTTGTGAAGTGCAGATTCTCTCTGTCTTACATTGACATTGTCATTTAGCAGACGCTCTTATCCAGAGCGACTTACAGTAAGTACAGGAACATTCCCCCGAAGCAAGTAGGGTGAAGTGCCTTGCCCAAGGACACAACGTCATTTGACACGGTCAGGAATTGAACCGGCAACCTTCTGATTAATAGCCCAATTCCCTAACCGCTCAGCCATCTGACTCCTGTCTACTGTATAAACCACGCACAACATCCACTCAAGCACAAACAACATGCCGCAGACACTATCCAACATGCAGCCACATTTCATCCTGTGAAAGTAAATACAAACAAACAGATGTGAGAGAGGATTTGTTTGTACACTCAAATAAACATTGAAATGCCTCTGGAATTTTGTCTTCAAGGCTGAAAACAAAACTACGTAAACTACTCGTTTTGCTCCAGACTTTGATAAATGTTCTTATATTAAGTTGGAGGACTGTGAGAGGATGCTACCAGCCCAACAGTTTAGCAGAGTTCATTAGCATCAGTGTGAGAATTAGAGCACTCATGAATCACTTTTTAAACTATTTATTGTATTATTTTAGAACCAGCTAATCTGTTCGTATGGTAATTGATATAACAACACCGACTCACAAACGATAAAAGTTTTCATCCAAATCAAAATGCATGCTTTGGAATCATTCTGCTTGGATGAAATAGACATGGTGTCTGGGAGAGCGACACACACTACTGGAGAGGACTGGAGAGAGCGTGCTTGCTGGAGGCTGTGGTTCTACTGGCCAGCCAACTCGCTGTCCTCTGGACCAGAGGGTGTCGGGTCCTGGTTCCTGTCCTCTGGACCAGAGGGTGTCGGGTCCTGGTTCCTGTCCTCCTCTGTCTTCCTTCCAGCCCCCTCCCCCTTCCGCAGACGCTGTTTGTACGGGGGGTGGTCCTGAACACAGAGGAACCCACACCCAGGTGACGTCCAGGTGATTATTTGACGTTTAGGGATTTTGAAATGTTTTAGTTCATAGTCTTTAGTCATTTAAAGATCTGTGTGTGTGGATTGGTGGAATGAGGTGGTAAAATCAGTTGCAGGTTTTCATGTTAGAGCAGAAAATGACTCGTTACCCATTTACTCATGATGCCCTCGCTGGCAATCTTCACCTCAACAGGGTTGCTAAGGACCTCCTTCATGAACCTGGTCACAGGACAAGAGGAGGCGTGATAAATGATACTCAAGAGAGTACTGACAAAGTATCAACACCTGGGGTCCAAAACTCACCGCTTAGCCTCCTGGGTGTGGAGGGTCCTTTCCTTCTGAATGTCAGCTAGTTCACGTTTGGTCTTCTTGAAGTTCCTGAAGAACAGGTGAGGGCGGAGCTAGGTCAGGCTGTCGACACAAGACAGCGGCCATGGTGGTGATAGAAGGGATTCTGCTGTACTTACTACATGCACTATTTGTATGTCGTTTGGGATGGAAACATCTGCTGAATGAATAAACTCCCTACCAGTGGCTCACTAGGTAGACCGCCTACTATATGGGCTGAGGCCTTACCACAGGGACCCGGGTTTGATTCTTGCCCGGGCATGTCACCCCCTTTCTCTCCCTGATATTCCTGTCTATCTCTACCCGTCCCTATACAATAAAGCAGTATAATGTCCAAACATCTATCTTAAAAACAAAAGGGTACATTCAAAGTAAGGCCTTACATCTTGTACTCCTGGTGGAGTCTGTGGCTCCTGTCCTCCACCTCCTTCACCACCTCCAGGTAGGTGGGATGAGACGGAGTAACGGCCGTCAAGGAGAAGCACAGGAGGAAAAAAACAGTCTATCTAACCCCAACACACTGGCTGACATCTTTCTCACTCTCCCTACCCTCAACCACCCCCCCAGCCCCCAGCAATCATATACAACCAGGTTTCTGCTTACCCCCTTCGCACACCAAACAAGTTCTTGTGCCAGGATCATTAAGTGGCCCATTTACCTCAGCACAGTCCCACGCAAGTCTCCTTTCATGAAGTTAATGGACTTGGTGTGGCTGAACTACATTCATGTTATTATTATCCCACCCTGCTGTTCCTAATCCCACATACTGTAGCCTGAGAGGCCCACTGCAACACCAGCCTTCCTATTTTATTAGCATGTTATTCATCAGCATGTTTTTATAAGCATGTTGTTCACAGACTGAACATGTCAGCACAGCAACCACAACACCACTGAAGGTAGAGAGGCTTGTGAGGAGATAGGGAAAGAGAGGTAGAGAGAGACACAGAGAGAACGTAATAGAGAGGGAGAAAGAGAGAGAGAGAGAGACTGGGGCAGAGTGGAGAAGTAAGGGAGAGGGAGAGGTATGGTGGGAGGGGAGACACTCATCTGGAATTGTTTTGTGGTTTTGGAAGAAGCCGTGATGATCTCCGCTAGGAGGAAGTCTCTGAGAAAAGAGAGGCTCTTAGGAGATAAGGTCAGCAGGAGATAACCCTCCCTCTCGTGCTGCTGGGAGCAGCACACAGCGCAGGAAGACTACAACTACCAGCAGAACTGGCTGCTCTTTATACTGAGGTTAGCCTGTCATGTCCAGGACCATTCAATACAAACCTGGTCATATTCTAGGCTGCCCATGAAGCCTCCTCGCCCACAGAAGGAGTCATTAACCTCACGGAAGGTTGGAAACAGAGTATCTCTTATATCAGACACGGTCTTGAGTTCGGTCGTTCAGTCTGAGGGTTGTCGGGGTGTGGAAGGATATGGCAGGGAGGAGATCTCGGTGCGTTGGATCCTGCGTGTGTCGTAGGCCGGGGGCACGGGGATGCTGTGGAGATGGAGGTAGCGCAGCATCAGAGGACTTGGACCACACAGCTTAAAAGGAACATGCTGGAACTCTGGACCTGGGCCTACAAAGTTGGACTGGGAAAATACAGAACACCTCAGACTTAAAACATGCTTGAAAACCATCCAGCAAACACACATGTGCAGGGTTCCCCTGAGGGAGAGAGGCTGGATCTCAGTGTTACTCATAGAAAGGTTTCTAACAAGGTCTTCAGAACTGAGTCTTTTGAGGATGAAGACTCCAGAGAAGAGCTTGTCTACCTCTTTCTTCTTGACGTCGACTTCCTCCACAATGCTTCCCCTGGCAGAGGAGGGGAGGGGTGTGGCCATTCTGCCTCCCCTGGCGGAGGAGGGGAGGGGTGTGGCCACGTTCAGTTTCCTGATGTTCGACACAACCTCGTCAAACACCTCCTGCAGATCTGCAAACAGCCAGATCACTCTTACTGACTACACCACCGTCCCTCTGGCTACATCAAATTCAGGCTTCGAGAGAGGGAACAATTGTCCTGTAGTGCTTGAGTACTGTATGTGGAGAGAATAAGTATTGTATCTGTGACAGCGCGACTGTGCCCGAAGCAATCCGAGTGACTCCACTGCAAAGAGAGTCTGCCAAGGTGAAACAAACACACAAGAGGTCACTTCTTTTTCTTTTACGATCAGCTTCATACACACACTCCCACAATTGAATACACCCACACTTTAAGACCAGTACACACTCTTAAGACACACACACAAAACTACAGAGACAGGTGCGGAAGCAGTAACACTAGCTTTTTATAGGGTTTTTGCTATTTGTTCAGTTAACTTCCAAGCATAACCACAGTGGGCTAAAAGTGAGGACTTTAAACCCGACACCATCGTCCTGACCCGGACCTGTGTACTAGCTATTTTCGACTCTCTCTCTCTCCCTGTCTTAAAGCCACAAAGCAGCGTGTGTTTGTACAAGCAAGGCGCTGCTTTCTTTCCTGATCCATGCTCAGATATGATACTGCGGAGCGAGCAGCTAAGACTGAGATCCCTAACAGCTGTTCCTGCATTAGACGGGATCAGTAGATTCCCTGGACACCATGCCTGTTCACATTCTCTAACAAGGCCTATTACACCGTCTCTAATGCAGGCTGAAACGCGCACACATGATCATGTCAATTTACAAGCATGTAGGTACATTCTGAGGCAAAGTCGTGTAGAATTCTATTCCAACTTGATGGCTAGATATCGTCACTTTAACAAAACCATTATCGATATGATGTTCGTTACCAAGCCTATATTCCCTGCTGGAGTGTGTAATCTGCCCTGTGGAAACTCAACAATTATCATAATAATGTGACTGACTCATACATACAATTAGTAAGGAAAAGTCAGATGAAGCACACTGAGTAGGAAGGAATCCGTAAAGCGACAACGCTAACAGGATGGAGGGAAGGGGAGGACAGAGGACGGGTCCAGGGAGGGGCCATGAGCTGGGGCCATGAGCTGTGTCCATGTCACACCTCGGAGCAGTCTGCCTCAGAGCAGTGACCTGAGCTGAGAACATGTGTCACCTTTTACTGCAGTGACACTCTCCCCGTCAGAGCCCAGGAAGAGGCACTTCAAAGACAGCCGGTGACACGAGTGGTCAGGGAGGTGCTTTCGCCCCAGTTTGTGTGTCTGCGTGTGTGTGAGTGTCAGTGTGTGTGTGTGAGTGTGTACTGCTGCCAGTGTGTTGGTGTGTGTTTGCGAGTGTGTGCTGTCGAGGGTGTGTGTGTGTGTGTGTCACAGCCATAAGGAGAGAACAGAGCCTGCTCTCCCAGACAGAGCTTCTTCATTCTGCTCTCCCAGACAGAGCTTCTTCATTCTTCATGACTGGACCTCTCATGGTGAGCAGCTTCATCTTCTCTTCTCACACAACATGACAATATCACAGAACCGCTTTTTACACAATACCAGATATCTCATGTGAAGAATTTAAAGCTAAGTACTGAAATCTACACCTGTACCAAACTATTGTTCAAATTGTATAAGATTACAGCAAAACATTTCAGATTAGATTTAGCTTGACTTCTACTATATATGTGTGACTGAGATTTGTATTTATTATCCTTTTTCCGTATCCTGTAAACGCTGTTATTTGGATCAAGTAGGGTCTTTACACAGGATGGCTGTGAGACAAGGAACCGTGACAGGTGAATAGTTTATGATCAGATTCAGGACTGTGTTTGAGTAGCTGTTTCTCCATCTCATCATTAACCTCAGGAGGGAGTGTGTGTGTGTGTGTGTGTATGAGAGAGAGAAAGGGTCTGTATGGTAGGCTATATCTACTGATTAAGAGGTTGGTTGATCTGGTAACTGTAGAAGTTCTGCAACATTTCAAATAAGCTCTGTTGTCTCTGAAAACTCAAATGGTCCCTGTGCAGGTTAAACGTGTTGAAGTCAGTATCATGCTTTGTTTTCTTGGTTAAAAACAAACTGTGACCTAGTGTAGTCCTTAGGGGGCTGTCCTGATAGTGCGCATGTGTGCTTGTATGCGTATGGGCATGTGTATGTTGGCCAGACATTGTGTGTGTGTGTGTGTGTGTGTGTATACAAGCCATGTTGTGGTTATTTATAACTTGGGCTAATGTTGGCAGGCTCCATCCCTAGAGCTCCCCAATTATGATGGAATTTAGAAAGCAAAAGCTAAACCCAAACAGTCTAAACCCAGCGCTAGGAATAACCTGACCTTAAACATAATCCATTCTGCCAGCATAAACTCACTCTTATCACTGCAAGACAGAGTGAGCCAGCAGAATATAACACACACAGACACAGACCTACACACACACACCCACACACACACACACCCACACACACACACCCACACACACACACACACACACACACACACACACACACACACACACACACACACACACACACACACGCTCCTCCTTCCAGGAATGCTTTTAAAGCTTGCTGAACAGATTGTGTGAGAAGGCAGATGTCACTGGACTAATAGTGGAAACTATCATAAATTCAAGATCTAACATTGTGTGCCAACAGAGCTAGTGGTTCCCGCAAACAGCCCCCGAGGTAAACCAGAGGGTGATAATCCTGCCAGGGGGGATTAGAAAGCACAAACATCTATATCTAATAGCCGCTTTAGACTCTGAGTCAGAGACAATGGGGACTGGCTGAAGTGCTCCACGCAAGAGCGGTTTGATCTATATGATTAGACGGGGAAGAAAAGTTCTGAGAAATGTGTCTTCTAAACCAGAGGATGCTGCGTGTGATTTATATTTCTTCTTCATCTCCAGACACACCCCTGACAAGACCCTATAAAAGCATGCCCCTCCGTTCTACTGTATGCAAATAGAAGACCAGAGCTATGCACTTCTGAAAGCAACACACCCTCAGTTTGACAAGTCCACTAACAAAAACAGCTTAATGTCTTATCACTCACTATAAACACTGTGTAAACTCTTTGCCAGATTTGTAAAAAAAAGCAAACATTGCACAAAATATGCGTTTTAAATTGAGGTGAAAGTAAACTATCTATTGAAGAAAAGACTAAAGTAGAATGCCAATAGATAGACAAGAGACAGTATATAGTTAGGTGACTCAGATACAAATAAATGCGTAGTGCATGTTTTTTGGAGGGAAGTGCTAAGTCTGTGTGACAAGAACAGACAGGGTCTGGAGCTGGAGAGGGGGCTGGTTTGAGTTCACTGTGAGCTCCCAGGTTCGCGTGTCACATCGCAATCATCTGAACTCTCTCAGGTTCTATTGGCTGTGGCAGCTCCAACAATAGGATTCAATAGAAAGGAGAGGTGAGCCTTTAAAGATTGAGCCCTGGATTTTCATCAGTTAATAATACTGGGAAGAGAGGAAGAGAGGGATGAAGAGAGATGACAGTAAGAGAGAGACAGACAGACAGAGAGAGACAGGCAGAGAGAGACAGGCAGAGAGAGACAGGCAGAGACAGAGTGCAGGATAGAGTCAGACAGACAGAGATGGAGAGCCAGAGAGCAAGGTAGCAGATGTGAAGAGGGAGGGGAGACAGTCCCCGAACGACTAAAGAGGCTTCCTCACGCACGTCAAACCTGCCGACGGCTCCACTACTTCCTGTGCTACTGTAAACGTCAGACGGCTCTGGCTCTTTGATCCTCTGCAGCAGGCAGCCTTTCAGCCCTTAAAGACAACTACCTGTACACAGACCAACAACACAGCCATGTCCACCCAATAGCAGCCCTGCGTGGGAAAATGATCACTGAAATGCTCAGAGAGTTAGATTAAAACGCAGTGTTAATGTGTAATAGCTGGCTACAGTAGAGGCCACAGCAGATTTATACATCTTGAGGACCTAGAGGTGCAAAGTTGAATCAATGTCGATTTTGTTGAGATGTAATGTTCATTTGGGGAACTGTGAGTTTCCTAAAACATTACTGCTGAGAGCACACAAACAATGCTGGCACGACTCTGGCATAAACCATGACATGAACCATTCCGGTTATTATCAGTTAATGTTATGGTTTCGTGTTTTCTATAGTGTGGCTCATAAACGGTTGCTTTACTGGAGCATGGAGGTTTCCCCCTGCCAGGCAGAGCAAGCGAGCCAGTCTGCCCCCCCCTCCTCACCCCCCTTCTGTTTTTCAAAAGAAATGAACTGTGCCACGATCGTGTGCGAGCAAAGACCTGCCCCTTAACCTCTGATCTGGCTCGCTAGTTTAAAAAAAACTCACTTCGCTCAAACACTCTTCATTTGAGGGATGTAGAGTCTGGCTGTCAGACATGGGAGGAGATGTATAGCTCGGTGTTTTCGGTGAGTTCCCAGCGTTTCTTCGGGTGCTGGGTGTGTGTTGTGTGTGTTGCGGGGGTTATGTGTGTTGTGTGGGTTGTGTGTGTTGTGTGTGTTGTGTGTGTCCCCCTCTCCTGGTCTGTGAACTGTGTCTGAGGTGATGGAGAGGGCAAATGAACTGGCCCCAGTGACACCTCATTGGCCAGGGCTTTACGACCACCGGTTTAGTAGATGAGAGGGAGTCCTGCTGCAGACCCGCTCGCTCAGTTACAGGCTTCTCCTTCCCAGGGGGAGAGCGTCATTAGGAGACAATATAAACTTTTGAAGTGGCGAGTCTAACAGAGGGCCAGGTATGCCGGGTGATAAATTAGGAGCTTAAATACAAACACTAAAAGTGAAAGAGTTCTCGACCCCTGACAGAGATGACTACCTACGCGCTGTCATGTCTTCTGTTTTGCTCTCCTTCAATGGTTACCTGCCAGCCGTAACTTACTGGCTCCCCCCATCATTCTCAATCAGCGTGTGAATTGAGGCAATTCTTTGATGTTTGGTTTTCTGTGTTTGAACTTCTGACAATCATTCCCAAAGTAACAACACCCAATGAGTTAGAATTCAGAATAAAAGGGTGGAATTCTTTGAAGATGTGTTTAGTGTAAAGTGTAAAGAAACTTCACTTGAAGTTTTACCAAAACAGAGTTTGAGCACGCACACCATAAATATTTCGATCAAGAAAATGCAGTTGTTGTAAGGGCAGTGCGCATGCAGATGTTACACTGGTATTCTGGGTGCATACCATCCAAGCAGCTATTTCTCAAGTTTATGGCTCCCTCTTATGTCCAGGGAGTGCCTGACAGAGAGAGAGAGAGAGAGAGAGAGAGAGAGAGAGAGAGAGAGAGAGAGAGAGAGAGAGAGAGAGAGAGGCAGAGGGTGTTTCTTCCCATGCATCTCACCCAGGGACAGCTGACTGGCTGGGACCTAATTGCTCTGAAGTGAGGTCAGCAAGAGGCATTTATCTAGGCACAGCGCACAACAACAGGGGAAGATGCAGAGGGCCAGCCTGCTGGAGTCAGTGAGACGTCCATGGGAAGAGATCAACACAGAGAGCTTGTGCCTAGCTAACCAGAATCATTGGGATCACTGCAGTCTTACACTGCAGACCACTAGGGAAACGAAATACCGCTACTTACATCTCTGGTCACTCACAGCTAAAGTAAGTTGTTCGATTCTGATACAAATGTTCTACTTTGGCATACAGCATTTTAGAAGTGTCTTTTTTTGAGTTACGGGGCTTGTTAGAAACGGTGTGGATGTCTGGGTTAGAAGAGGCTGGTTGTAAGATAGCTGTTGATTCAGGTAAAGCTCCACAGACATGAAGAGTTGACAGTTGGGAGATACCAACCCTAGGATATTTAACACTGTCTAGAGAGGAAAGCGTTATGGCTGGTTCTTGGCAGAGTTTAGTTAGGGGCTAAAAGAAGGCTCTTTTCAAGTAAAAGTTAAATTAAACAGATGTTTCCTCATTACTATGGTTCAACATTTCAACCTTGCAGCTGAATACATTTTCCCTCAGGAAATTGATTAGACTAAGTCACACATTAATCCACATAAGCTGTTTCCTCATTCACTAAATTAGATTTCTCAAAAGTTTGTGTATTCTTCTTTTTTTTTTACAAAAGATACAAAATGTCACCTTTCTTAACATTACATAACCTTTGCATCTCCAGGCCCTGAAACAGACAAGATGATGTCCGCCGTTGGACTATGGTCCTCTACGCCAGACAAAAACACAGAGTGAGGATTACAGAGAGCTCCACAGACCAGTCAGCAGCCACCCTCCAGCCTCTGCTAGGCTCCAGCCACTCCAGCCCGCTCCACCATCCCACCAGGGGGCCCTGCTGCTGGGAGAGGGACGCGCAGGGTCAGGGGTGAGGGCTCCGAGGTCAGGGGTCAGGGGCCAGGGGTCACGGGGTGCCGAGCAACAGCGCACGGATCTCTATTTCACATTTCAGTATGTTGTTCATGAAGTCCCACTGCAGTGCATTATAATGCGCAAATGGATGCTCACATGGAACCTGCCAAATGTGCTCTCGGGACTGTACGTGCAAATGATCTTCCTGGTGGGCAGCGTGTGTGTGGCCTGCAGTGACCGCACTCCGGAGCAACTGGCTGCCATCATGAACTGCTCCAAGCACGAGCGTCACACCAGGAACTACGACTACATGGAGGGTGGAGACGTGCGCATCCGTCAGCTGTTCAGCCGCACGCAGTGGTTCCTCACCATCGACGAGTACGGCAACATCAATGGGACACAAGACTCCACCAATTGTTACAGTAAGACTGCTTTTGTCTTTTCCTTATAATGTGAAAAAATACGAAATTAGACTTGTTTCTTATGAATGCAGCGTACAATAAGGCTGGTGTCTTGCTGGTTTATTTACCCGGGTGAGTCACCAGATCACTCAAGTCTCTGTCTGGACTCTATAGACTGACATGGACAGTTAGCTCAAGATGAATTTTAGTTTCATGGTTTAAAATAATAAAATAAATAAAGCTCGGAAACTTTGAAAACAGTTTTCTGGATTAGAAAAGGTTCCCCGAGCTGAAAAGAAAAATGCGATTCCGGGCTCAATTAGCTTAGCCTATGTTTAGTTACACAGAGAGAAAGAGAGTTGGCAGACTTCTAGCTTGACTGCTCTTATTGATGAGCTCTGTGCGTAGAGGGACAGTAATGAGTCTTGGGGACGTCAGAGAGGGTCAAACGTGTGTGTCCCCCCCTGGGCCCTGCCTGCTGTTACTGTCCAGCATTCCCCTCAGCGTAATCACAAGTGTTAATGGGTCATGAGTCTCCACTGACCAAGCCAACGTGACGGAGGTAAAGTAAAGCAGGTGCGGGCCTTGGCGGGAATCGAGCAAACCGAGGGGGCCGGTCGGCGCCGGGACCAGTGTTCTGCCGCGTTCGCTGGCTGACTCAGCCCAGCCCGTGTGACTCACAGTGGGCTGACGGGGGGACTGTTTTTAAACAGTGTCAGGGTGAGATAAAATACACGGAATGAGTCTGACGTCTGGACATCATTACCCCGATTATGACTTTTCGACAAGAAATTAAGCAAACGTTAGAAAAGGAGAATACATAGAGTGGCATTCTTCAACAGCGCTGCCTAGCCACTATTACAGATCGGTCGGAAGAAGACAAGTGTTTGTCGGTGAGGGCCTTCGAGGTAGCTATCATTTCCTATCTGATCATGCGCCTGGGGCTGGAATGCTGGCGTGACAGAGGATGCCTCAGTCTGGATGGAAAAGATGCTTGCGTAACAATTGGCGATGAAAAGATGAAAAATGGATCCACCCAGATGTGGCTGGCAGTAGCACGTAGAAAGCACACGGCAGGACAGAGGCTCTCCCCTGAAGACACCAGTGAGGTGCATGAATAACATAGAATACATCTCCGATTCCTATTTCTCTACTAGACTGGCCTTGAAAAGCCCACAGCACGTAGTCTGAGGCAGAAAAAAGACAAACTGGAAGCAGCACGACTGTCTGCTCTCTGAGAACAAAAATCTATTGTCCTATTTCAAGAGAGACGCTTGTCTGAGCACAGACAGCAGTCTTAGGTTTTTCCCTGCAGCGTGCACTCTGGACTGGAAGTTAGTCAACTCTCAACACTTTCTCAAAACTAAACGTTGACTCAGACATTAGTGAAAGAACTTTATAAGGAATGACTCATGCTGAAATGTATCTAAGTGCACTTGTACCTGGTGTCTAAGGACACCAGGTACAAGTAGACGAAGCCTCTCTCTCTCTCTCACTCTCTCTCTCTCTCTCTCTCTCTCTCTCTCTCTCTCTCTCTCTCTCTCTCTCTCTCTCTCTCTCTCTCTCTCTCTCTCTCTCTCTCTCTCTCTCTCTCTCTCTCTCTCTCTCTCTCTCTCTCTCTCTCTCTCTCTCTCTCTCTCTCTCTCCAAGGATGGACACTCTGCCTCTTGGTGCGTTGACACAACCTGACAACCAAACAAACACACGTCCTATAAAGGCAAATGGTACCACTAATCCCCCAACCACACAGACAGTTGTAATCTGTGCTGGGAATCACTAACACATGCAGGCCTGAAATAGACGAGTGGACACAAAGGAGAGAGCGTCACTGCTTGAGGTGTGTGTTACACGCAGCACAGGCCAAACTGAGGGAATATGATATTCACTTCTCACTCCGGTGGTCCCAGCTATGTTATGTCTATGACCGTGGCATAGAATAATCTGGGGTGAGTTTGTGTGTGTCTCCGTCTGGTTGACCTTACAGGACCTGACTCAAACCCTTGCTCCTGACATCATAAAACACATCAGATTAATCTTCGACAAGTCAGGCATTTAATGTAATGTGCTTTGGGTGTCGGCGGGTTGAACACCAGGAAAACAGGGAACTATGACCTTTGTCGTGCCCTTATTCATTCACAATTCACTGCAAAATGTGGATCAAATGAACCACAGAAGAAAGGGGGGTAAGATGAATTTGTTCAGTTGGCTTAAACCTCAGATGAACCCAAGTCTGTTTCAATAACCTCTCTACTATAGGGTGATAAAAGTCAATTTTATGGACACTACTTATTCACAATAATAATGAATCGGGAAGTACGGTATGGTAGTTGTGTGCTGTCACAACAGTTTTTTATTTTAGACTGCACAAAAACTGAAAAAGTATCACTGTCTGTCGTCTCCTCTGTGTGTGTGTTTGACAAGTGTCGGCTGGTCCAGAGATCCATTCTTAACAAGGGGCAAATCAGAGCAAGGTGGATGCAGTCTCAACCCTGGGTGGATGGAATTAGGATCACCCACAAATTAGTTTACTAGCCAGGGGCAGGGCCCGATAGAGGAGGCAAATCTGTTCAAGCTGGGGGAAGCCTAGCAGGCTTCCTATGTGCTATAGCCCTGACATGTGAGGGCCACATGTGTGCATATGAGTGAGCACCAGTCTTCCTATGTCCACTAAACAGTTGCAGTTGTTACAACGCTCGGCAGTAATAAAGCTTTTTTTTTTTTTTGGAGCGCTGCGAGAGGACAGCCGTTCTGTCTGCCTTCCCTTAGACACATCAGTCAGGCTGCTGGAGCACGCAACATCACGTTCACAAGTACAACAGCCACATGAATAACAGCCTGCGTTATTCACCTACTGCTCCCTCCTGGAAGCCATTCACTCAGGGCTGACCGTAACCTTGACGATCACGCATGGAGCTTTAGGTTTTCACGCAAATCTAGCTTGTCATCAGTGTAGGCCTTGATTTATAGGAAACCAAAAATGGGGCCCGGAGATTTTCTCAAATTAGTCCTGGGAGCCAGGCATTTTACACAGGGGACCCAGGCATTTTACACTGGGGACTCAGGTTAACAAATCATATCAAGGCTCTGGGGGAATAACTTGCTCTTGTTCGGAAATAACAAGAGTTCCCAGTTTTGTAAGTGTAAATATTTACATAGAATTGTGTGGTATCAAATTATTATTGAGCGCTGTTGGAGCACTAACATGCAATGCTCTAATAGTAGGTCCACTTCAGCCCCTGACACTGTTGTCATTTGCTCAATCTAAAAAGCTGAGGCTTAAAGAGCTCAACATGAATCTAGATTCCAGCTTTGATGAGGTTGCTGCGTCTGCTTTGAGTTTGAATATCTGTCTGTCTGAATCTGTCTGTCTGAAACTCTGTCTGTCTGAATCTCTGTCTGTATCTGTCTGTCTGAAACTCTGTCTGTCTGAATCTCTGTCTGTATCTGTCTGTCTGTATCTGTCTGTCTGAAACTCTGTCTGTCTGAATCTCTGTCTGTATCTGTCTGTCTGAAACTCTGTCTGTCTGAAACTGTGTCTGTATCTGTCTGTCTGAAACTCTGTCTGTCTGAAACACTATGTCTGTATTTGTCTTTCTGAAACTCTGTTTGTATCTGTCTGTCTAAAACTCTGTCTGTCTGAAACTCTGTCTGTCTGAAACTCTATGTCTGTATCTGTCTGTCTGAAACTATGTCTGTATCTGTCTGTCTGCGCCACGGAGCAAAAAAACAGGAGGCGCAACACTGCCAATAGACACATGCAGATACGAGCAGGCTCGCATGCACATGCACACACACAAACACACACACAGAGTATCAGAATTTACTAAACTCCTCCACTGTCATTTGTACTCAATTATTGTGTTATTATTAAAGACAGCTTTACGAGAAGCTAGTTTTGCTTTCAGACAAACACAACGCCTTGAAAAACACAACGTCCTTTGTGAGCTGGCAAAGCTACAGACAGACACGTTGAAACGGCAGACAGGCTTTGATCAACACAGCATCACTTAAAGAGTATAGTGTGCTGTGTGGAAGATGCACATGTTCGCCCTAAATCGTTTGCCATTTACAACTGTGTTTTATTAGCATATTAGCCTTTGGTTAGGAGTTTACAGTTTTTGTTTTTGTCAATATAATGAACACCATCTGACTCACTCAATGTTTAACGATCCAGTAAATTAGAAAATTAATTGTTTAACGTTTTGATAAGAAAGCAAAGTATACTGTAGGTCTTTACACCACTAAATAAAACATATTTTAAACAAATTCCTGCATTCATTATATTTATGCATCATATTTATGCATTCATAAATATGATTCTAAAAGGCTTACTACAGGAAGTGACCAGACAAATAATACAGCCTTTGTACACAGAGTGCGCAAAATCATGTTAATTATGATTGTTGATTGTGTTCTTTTATGGTATAAAGAGAGAATTTACCTTGTTATAACCTGCCAGACATCAACTTTCAAAAAATCACTTTTCATGAAAATCCTACAAACTGTAGTTTTAACATAATGTCATAAAACAACCACAAAGGAGGGTTGAGTCGCAGGTCTAAAGTGTAGCGTGCAAAGCACATGCAAGGAGGTAGTTTCCTCAGTCCCGGGAGAGGAGGGCTAATCTGCCTCCCATATGTGCCATGGCATGAGCTGTGGTTTGTGTAATGGCCACCCAGACCAGTTAACAGGGCTAGGGAGAAGCCAGGGGGACCGCAGACTGATTAGCCACAGAAACCTCCATCCTGTTGGCTAATGAAGATGAATACTACTGAGATGCACAGGCTTACGCTGCACTGGTAGCTGGGACAGGCCTCCAGTGTTCTGTTTTATCCTGTGACTCTAACCCCCTTAGTCTGGAGTCTACTGTTCTCTTCCCCCACCCAAACTTGTGATGTTTTGTTCTGTATTTAACTGTCATCTTTGTGATTGTCTCCCAGCTATCTTGGAGATCAGGACTGTGTCAGAGGGCGGTGTGCTTGCCATTAAAGGTGTGAAGAGTCAGTACTATATCTCTATGAACCGGACTGGACTGCTGCAAGGCAAGGTAATGTCTCTTTTAAGCAGACATTCATTTATTTTTGGTTTGTTTTTGTAGCCCAATCAAATAAAAAACATACTTGCATTCAGCCTTATTTTTGTTCCCCCTGCACAGAAAATCTACAATGAAAACTGCAACTTCAAGGAGGTTTTCTTAGAAAACTACTTCAATGCTTACGCCTCAGCGAAGTGGACAAAAAATGGCAAAGAGATGTTCATAACCCTGTCTCAGAAGGGAAGGCCACTGCGAGGGAAGAGGACCAGGAGGGAGCACATAGCATCTCACTTTATCCCCAGGATGTGCAAAGCGGAGGAGCAGAGAGTAGACTGACAGGAGAGCTCGCACTGAGGAGGAAGAGGAGGAAGAGGCAGGTGGAATCCCTTGCTGGGATTAAATGACATTGAGGTGAATGAGTGATGGATCCATTAACCATTTCATCATATTATATAAGCTGACAAAGAACACTAGGGAAAGTCAAAGAGAAAACTAGAAATTATTTACAAACGTCACCCTACTCCATGTTGTAAATAGAAATGGTTTCTTTGGAGGTTCTAAAATTGCAGTGACAGTGCGCAATTTACACCCACCATTCAAAGGATTTGTAAACCGTTAAAAGTAAACTGTAACCTTGTTTGTGAACAAAAACACAGTTAACATGCCACCTTTGAATGATGGAGTTATTGTTGTTGCGGCACACCATTTCTGCATGTTTAAATTGTTTGCAAAAAAAGTTGCGAGGTTGATTCATATTTTAGAATTAAATGATCTCCAGCTCAATGAACAAAGAAAAATAATCTATTATTTTACCATGCATAATACACATATAAAAATATTCAAATAATTTAAATAATTATTGTTAATATGGAGACAGCCCTGTAATTATACTCCCACATTATAGATAAAGAAGGTTCAAAGCAGGAGTGAACTGAGAGTGAGTTGGCTTGACCAACGTAAAGGAAGCAAGCTGGCCTTGTCTTGTCACTGCGCAGATTCTTAAAGCACACACTACAGCAAAGCCACAAACAGCAGATAAGAGATTTGTACAACAAATATATTTGTGAAAGGCTGTGCTTAGTCCTTTGGGTTAAAGCTGCTCACTGACTCCATATCCATTTTAAGGTGCGATCTAACAATGCAAGAATATACCGCTGCTACTGCTGATGGGAAAATATCCGGATTAAAATACAGTGTGAAACCCAATTTTAATGTGTATGTTATGGATTGATTTTGTATTTTGTATAAGTCATGATTATATAAATTGTTATTGTCGAACTTCATTCTATCCTTTATGTGTTAATCAAGTATTTATATGAGGATACATTTTTTTCTACAATTTATTTTAAGACATTCCATTGTTCACCCAGTCATAATTAAGGCTCGCCAAATCATTTCAGCAAAACATACAAAGGGACTCATTTATTCAATTTAGTTGTATTCCTTTTCTGAAATAAATGAAAGTAATACTCACATACTCATCTCATTCTCAGCAAAACATTTTTAAACCACTCTCAACTTTCATTCAATACGTCTACAATATCTCCATATTGGTATAATAGTTTGTGTTATAATTCATTGTTGTAAGTTATTTGTGTTATTTATATAAAAGCCAAGGACGAGATCTGTTTATTTGGAGTGTGCCTCATTTTCTAACAATGTGTTCTGATGTGCTTTCAGCAGTGGTTTAAAGTCAGTTGTTTCTCAGTGTTCCGTGTTCCCATTCTGCCACTAACCATGAGCCTCTTGAACAAGGCTAAGCACAGGGTATAGCTAAACTTAAAAGAACAATGTAACCATTCGCAGCCAACACATTTTAAGAATTACACAAATTCTTGAGGTATGCTCTGTGCTGCTGTCATACGGAAAATAAACTGAATTGGATGACTGAACTGTTCTGTCATTATCTGCAGACCGACACTGGCAGGTTTTCTAACCTCTTTCCTACAGAGGTGTTCAAACTAAATACAATGCATTATCAAGAACAAAGTTGAAATTAACAGATAATATAAAATGTTAATCCATATTAGCCTAAACACATAGCGTTAGGATTAGCAGTCCAGTCCCATTGTGATTCCATGAGTTAGTGCTATATTAGGTCAAGTTACATCATATTCATATGATAATTTTGATTTACACAGAAGTAAAGTGTATAGTTACTAATAATAAGACTATGAGTGTCTAGAGGATCAAATATCATGTGCTTTATTACAGATGACACCAGGCAGAAATGGAAATCTATCATGTTTCAATAATAATCCATTCTCCGTAAGAAATTTTCATACTAAAGACATCAGTACATCATACTATGACTGCTACTACATCATTGCTCCGGTATTGCCCGGTTATTATTTAGTGATTAGTAATATTTTTAGAATTGGAAACAAGCTTGTATTTAGAGCCCTTTTCAGAACCCCTTGGAGAACCCTTACAGAACAATGATCTTCATCTGACCTCTACTAAGATTTGGAAGCAAAACCTTTAACTTAAAAAGAGTTCAAAGATTTCTGTGTAACTGTTGATGTTCCTGAAAAAAGATTTGTGTAGAGAAACCCAAGAGATATTAACCAGCCCATTTCCTGGCTGATATGACTAACTGACAAGATAATGAAATTCGGTGCCCTTATCTTTGAAAATGATTAAATACACATTTTGAAGTAAAGTTTGAGAAAACATTCATTTAGATAAGTGTTCTTGTACTATCCAAGATGTATTAAGACATATGCATAACAAGTTTCAATCTGATAAGTAAAGCCAAGATGATTATACAAGTCCTGGATCTATTCATCTGATGCAGGGAATGATAAAAATATGTCAACACCGCTAAATGTTGTAATAATTCCCTCATAAGTTTATAATTTATTGAGTGAAACTTGATTCCTGTCAGAGTGAAGCTCAGCAGACATACTGGATGGCTGACACACACACATACACAGAGAGAGAGAAAAAAAGAGAGAGCCAGATCGAGAGAGATCGAGAGGCAGAGAGATGAGAGCTTTACCTTCTGTTTGGGTTCACATCTGGCTAAGAGAACTCATGTCAGATAAAGACAGTCAAATTGAGAGACCAAACCCCTGACTAAGTTTGACCCAAACAAAGTCTAAGCAAGGTGAAGGCTTCTGCCAAGTCACGCAAAGTTAGTCTTAGCAGATAATTTGTAACATGCTCAAAATGTAAACACATTTTTGACTCAAGGCTTTGTATTCCCAAAGGACTGGAGGAAGGCTGAAGTCAACAGGAGCTTGTTAGCTTTGTATTGGACTTAGTCAAAGAAAGCCTTGGAGTAGACTATTGCTTACAATGTCATTTGAATGAAAGAGGCGATACTGAGCTATGAGTATTTTTCATTAAATGGTTATCGATACGATCTCTCAAGTCACAAGTCATCAAATCGAATAAAATCCCTCGCCTTTAAGTCTGGACTGCATTACTTTCTGGGGTCCAAAGCCACAGAGCACAGGAAGTCGCCAGATAAAAATGCTGAGTCAGTCAACGCGTTAGTCCCTTGATCTGGCAGAACACTGAACAGGCCACTAAATATTGTATCGCGAATGCTGTGTTTAACACCACTTTGATTGAAAGAAGCGGTCGCGTAACGATGGCGCGGGAACTAGGGCAGCGCTGACTGGAGGCGGCTCACGTCGATGTAGCACAGCAAATCCTGCGCTTGTAAAAGTCAAGTGAGGAACGATTTACAGCAATCCAGTGCAATGGTTTAAGTGCAGCGGTGGTAGGCCCGAGTTTGCGCCCGCGGACATAGCACGAACACACAGGACCACATGTGTCCTTTAATACCAACAGCATGTGCAGAGTCTGATGGAGGTGGGGGAGTGAGGAAAAAGACAGAGAGTGATAGGCAGGGGTGAATGTGTAGCGACATGGGGCAAGTGGAGAACGCAGTGAAATAGGGGGCAGGTGAAAGCAGCATCAGGGGCCGGGGGAGAGGCAGATTTGCGGGGGGAGGCAAGGGGGGGCGTCAGTGGGAGAACCGGGGAGGCCCTGGGAGGCCCAGGCAACTGAACTTGATACATTTCAAGGCCGTGAACCTTCCTTTCCCCAGAGGAGGCATGCAGTTGTGCAACCTGGGGAACTCTTGTGTTTGCAGCCTTAGCACGGAACCCCGAAAACACTAGAACATTCCAACAGCGAGACGGGAGACCCAGACCTCCAGCAGCTCACTACGATTTCACACTTTCTCTGATGACAAATCAAAACCACACTGGGAGATAATCAGTTACATATACAGAAAAAAATCATGCAAAGCTTAACATAAGATTCTGGAGATGACCCCCCCCACACACACACACACGCACGCACACACACGCACACACACACACGCACACACACGGGAATGCGTCCACGGAATCAATGGATTTAGTGGGATGTGTACATACACTGTGGCATACAAACGCAGGCGCACAAACACATTCAGAGTAACAGGACTCACCCCATGTAGACTCGCCCTTGATCTCTCCAGTTCCTTGTGAACTTAGCCAGTCCAAGTTCCAGTTTTGCCATGACAACAGGTTGGGCTTCACACCTGAAACACACACAGATCTCTCAAGTAAATCGCACCGAGGAGACCTACTATGTAACTCACAATAACACACTGGTTAGTTACCTGATACCCATAAAGAGATACAGTCTGCCAGGTGTCTCTTGAAATCACTATTTAGTTGTTGCATTGACTCCGGAAAAGCTCCATAAAATGCTGTGTAAACTGCCTGGGCCAAGCAGTCTGCATACACCTGGCAGACGCACACACACACACACATGCAGACACAGACACATTTACTGTATTCATGATATTCTTTTCAGTTGGGATATTGAGATGCACTACATGCCTTTTACTTGTTGAAGCATAGCCGACCAACCATAAATAACTTATCCTTCAGGTCTCTCTGGACTGTTATGAAAAGAGAGACGAAAGCCTTCGCAATGCGGTCAAACAGTTTGTTCTCCTCCTCAGCACTGGGCTTAGAAAGAGTAACAGAACACCATTTTAGTATGGGAATAGGTGGTATTTATTTCAGACAGAATATGCCAGGAATTACTGGAGGGAAAATCTAATGACCGACTCCCTTCGAACTGCAGGATATTCTGCAGTGCAGGAATGCTGCAGACACGCACGCTGCAGAAAGCAGAGCAACACAGCTGACAAGGAGGAATGTTTCAGGAGGTCAGAATCACCTTAAACCGATGAAGAAAGAACCACCAGAAGGTGTCTCTGAGCACTGCCACAGAGAGGCCCGATAAAAAGAATGGCCTCCAGATCTTGAGGAAGCCTGGCTGTAGGGGGGACAGGCGTGGAGAGCGAGATTAATACATCATCAAAATATCAGACTTCATCCCTTCACAAGTTCAGACAAGTTCAGGCATCGACCAAATTGGAGCGTCCGTTTTCTAGGTTTCATTAATAACTCATCTTTGTACAACTTAAGAATCTTAGAGATTGGCACCCCACCATACATGTGGTGGATTCATCATGTGTGTCAAGAATGCAGGATGGCATGCACTGAAAAGGCCACATTCTGTCCACGTGTTCTTCACATGCAAACCCCCATGCGATCTTTTCTCTTTCGTAAAAAACGTGTGACAGCTCAGGTATCTCCCAAACTTCACATAACATAACAAGTCTGTTTCATATCACACTGACCACATCTGGCTCTGGGAATGACGACTGAATATTAGTGTATGCAGTGATAAATAAACCTTCAACTGGTTTAGCCTGAACTTTCTTTTTTGTTGTTGTTGTTGTTAAAGAGCCAACATTTGAGAAAGGTCATTTGTGAATCTTGGACTTTGTTAATAAAACAGGACTTTAATAGAAGTATGTTTCTCAGGTTAGGATGATTGGTTGCAGAGCCTGCCAGAGGAATTCCCATGTGATTGGAGGGAGTAAAACACTAACCATACTACGGCTGGTCTGCTTTCAAAGACTGCTGTCAGACACTGACAACAACCTTCAAACTCAGGCGGTTTTACTCATGAAAAAGTGGATAGAGTATAAACAGGGCATAGGTAGATAATTCACTAAAAGCAAGTTTTTGGAATATCTCATTTCCAGTTGTTTGCAACAATTTAACATTGTTCAAAAGTTGTGCAGTAATCTATTTCAGGTTCATTTGAGATAAAGCATGATACCATAAATTAGTCTCCATATATGCATTAACATTGAGGTTGTACAAATAAGACACCCACATTAAAGCCTTGGGCTTCTGAGACAAAGTCCAAATGTTGAAGGGCATCAGGGTTGCCAGGGATACCAGTGCCTTCTACTTCATCAAACCCTGGATAGTCATAGTCCTGAAAAAAGAATTAAAATAAATCCTGTCAATCTAAAATACATCAATGTATATATTCCTCCCCATACGTAGGTATCTGTTTAGTTCCACATTTAACACATACAGTAAGTTAACAGTGGACGAAAAACAAGGGCAGGTACAAATAGAATGCTACTGTTGCTAAATAAATATATAAAATAACTCACCCTAATGTCCAGACTTCGTGACACTTTCTTACTCTTCAAATAACAATCACAATGGTATTTTGAATTAATAGTTTTTAACCACTGACGATGGAAATCCTACATATGTAAGGACAACCCTACTGTTGGTGAATTCAAATCAGCGTCCTGTAGCCTACCTTTTCGTTCAGGGTTTTACGTGCTCTTTCAACATATTCATTATCTGAAATACATGGAGATAATAATAATAATAATAATATACTCTTTTATTAAAACATAATGAAGTCAAGCTATAATTACTGAATGCAGTGTCAAACGATAAGTTGCTTACACTTGTTGCTGTTAACCAACAGTTTGGCCTCTTTCCTTTGTGCTTGTGACATTATGAACTCATGCTGTTTGATTTTTGACCAAAGCTCTTCAATGTCATTGGAAAATGAAGTATTAATATTATCTGGGAAAGGCACATTCTCTTTTAAAAATATATATATATCCTTTGATGAACTGTAACTAATGAAGCTTGATAATTCAATGTTTTCCTCAAAAGTCACAGGCCAGTCAACCTGTAAAAAGGTATTTGAATTGTTAGCAACCAATCGAAACAAAATTGTCCATTTGAGTCCATTCTAGAGGAAAATTAGCTCTAACTGTTGGACATGCTCCATTTAGCGATTCGAATATTATGTCTCACCAATCTTTGATGTTGCATATATTTTTTAAGGCTGTTGATAAGTTCCTCGTCGTCTTCTACATCTTCATCCATTTTTTCAAACAAATAATAGACAACCCGCAACTTCCCTTTCTGTTTGTCAACACCTTACACGTGTTTGGTTGCTGAGCAACAGCCGGAAGAGCTGAACAAGGTGTTATTTCCTCAGATGCACCCCCACCTGGAAAAGCACCCCCTCGCCGAAGCGGGCACACAAACCACTCGAATCAAAAAGTGAAAGATGTCGTCTTGATATCGCACACAAAACCCTACGCGCAGGCTAGCTGCATTTAAAACGCATGCCTTTGAACCTATAGCCTACATTAGTACTAAGAAGAGCCATGTGAAATACTTTGAACCTGCTAAACTAAATACATTTCCTTTGGTAATCATAGCTGGGGTATATTTCCTCAGAATGCAATATCGTGGAGCAAGAAAGGTATTGGTTTGTGTTCGTTTTGAATGACGAGTTTTAAGGATTTTGTGTTGAGAAGAACATAACCAACGTTATTCTCTTCTATTGTCTTAACAAAAAATGTGAATGTGAGAAGCTGTCTCCCTCCGTTTGGGTGCGATATCAAGACGAAATTGTTAACTTTTTGATTCGAGTGGTTTGTGCGGGGCTTTTCCAGGCGGGGGTCATCTGGGGGCGCAACACCTGTTTAGAGACTAGTCGAAAGAACATCCGGCGTAGAAGAAGAACCAACGCATGCTGGCCCAATTCATGCTGATACATCTTGCAAAATATGTTTTTGGTTGTCAGATACCTAAATGATCAACGGTGTCAAGTCACTTTGGCAATAGGTTTTGAGGATAAGGAACAGCGTGCTTGGATCGAAATTCTGTGGTAAGGGGTGCAAAACGTTGATAGTTAGCCAAGCTAAGCTAGCTGGCTCGCTAGCTTCTTCATACGCTGCAACTCGAGTCCCAGTCATTTCAGCTGATATATTCAGCCCTGGATATGTAGATAATATCATTTGATCTCTCATACTTAAAGTTAGCTATCTACCTTTCCGAACTATCTCTTATAACTTCGTGGGATACGTTCTTTAGACTAACCCTAAAACTAGCCGGTAATGTCTGTTTGTTGTCATTGACTTCCAGACAGGACTTTATCAGTATGTCGGGTCCGGGGATTTTGACCAGCACGGATTTGTCAGAACCACCAAAACAAGACACAATCCTGGATGAAGCTCAGAGTCAGGGCTGTCCTGACAACCTCAAAACAGTCTCCTGTAATCCATCTGTCAGACACGAACATCCTGATCAGCCTCTTCATGGTCTGAGTCTTGCTTCACATGCAGTGCTGGAGAAAGCGCAGCAGAGGGGAAGGGTAAAGTGCTCTAAATGTGGGGGATCAAGGATGTTCTTCTGCTACACATGCTGCTCATTAGTGGGTGTCAGCCACATAGAAATCCCCTCGGTCAAGGTCAGTGAAAGGTTGGGATTCAACTTGATTGTTAACATTGCATGTGTGGGGGTTGGACATAACCGCTTAGTGCAGGCAGCCCACCTTGGAACAGATGAACAACTCATCTTTCACTCAGCTCTGTATGTTAACAAAACTGTTATACATGTAATTTCAGCTGCCGGTGAAGATTGACATCATCAAACACCCCAGTGAAGTTGATGGCAAGAGCACTGCTGTCCACGCCAAAATCCTCGCCCCTGATGATGTGACCATATACACATACCCCTGCATACCTGAATTTGAAGGTGAAAGGCACAAAGTTAGTTTGCGTTTCCTTGATTTTTACATTTTGAGTGCAAGTCACAGTCGTCATCACAAACCCTGTGTTGGGATGAGATGAGTGTGACCCTATCATCCACCCCCTCTCTGCTCGGATGCTCTTCCCAGGTGGTGCTGGTGTTCCCTGGTCCTGGATCAGTTTCCATGGAGGACATGAAGCAGCGTTTAAGGCACATGGCTGGCAGGAGGTCAGCTGATTCCCCTGAGGAGCCCCACCCAAAGAGGCTGAAATGTCGGAAGACACCAGCTGAGGAACCAAGGTTAGGGGCCCCACATGTGGCTGAAGGCCCTGGGTCAGGGGCCGGTCCTCTTCTGAGGGTGGTCTTCATCGACAGCACATGGAACCAGACCAACAGAATCATCACAGATGAGAGACTTCAGGGTAATTGTGACAAATTGCTTTTACATAGTGAACCTTTCTCAAAAGGCTTTCAGCATTGTACAGTGTTTCGTGGAAACTTACCTCATCCCAGTGTTACGTCAGTCATAGCTGTGCTTTGCCACCTGTGTGGGCTTTACTGCTACATTGTCTCATGGAGGTTCTCCACTGTGCAGCCCTGTTACAGGTAGAGCTCAAGACCAGGAAGACATGTTTTTGGCGCCATCAGAAGGGATCACCTGACACTTACCTGGCAACCATTGAAGCCATCTACTATTTCCTGAAGGACTATCATGAGCAGTGCTTGTCTCAGGAGTACAGAGGAGAATATGACAACCTGCTGTTCTTCTATTCCTACCTGCACACCCTCATCACGAAGGCCAAGACCTCTGCAGGAAAACTCTGACACTTTAATAAAAATGGATTTCAAGTTGAACTTTGATTTGTCATTCTAATCTCATTGAAAACATAATGGGCTCAGCCTTTCGAAATAGTATGGTAACATGAACTAATTTCAAAACTTTTCAGTTGAGCACTGGAGGTGCAAAGACAGTTCTGTGTTTGACCAAATACTTTCCTGAGACATCTTACAATGTCAGGCAGAATTTCTAAATCTTCATATTTATGCGTTGTGTGTATTCAAAAGATTCCCAAATATAGTAAACTCTTAAACATTTTTATTTACAAATCAGGCAGGACATGCAACTGGGTAGTTTTTTTCTCAAATCAATGATTTTGGTTAATGTTTGGCACTTCTGGTAAAACATTGTCACTGTCAATATTCCTTTACCACTATTGTCATCACATTTACTGGAGGACCCAAATAAACTACTAGACATTCTACATGTTTCTAAAGTGAACAATTATTCTGGCATCTGGATTCAAGAGAAATAAATACATGAGGGTAAGCCTATGGGGAGTTTGTATTAGTCCTAGTAGTAGGCCTCTCTGATCTTGGCCTGTAGGTTGTCACACGTCTTCTTGGCATCTCCCAGCAGCATGGAAGTGTTTGGCTTGTAGAAGATGGGGTTGTCCACGGCAGCGTACCCCACACCCAGGGTACGCTTCATCACAATCACCTGGAAGAGGGACAGGGCATTCCGCTGAATACACCATACGCAACACGGCCCAAACGCATGCAGTTGTGACAATTGGCACCAGTCAGGACATCTCTTTCCAAATTCCATATCAGTCTAAACCTTCGAAGTACTCAGGTCATCCTGCTCATGGGGTTGTGAGAGTCGCGGGCTTAGGAAGAGCTGAATGACGTGCAAGCTGTGTGGAATGAGAATTGGGACTGTGTGAAAGGAGGAGACCCACCTGCTTGGACTTCCAGACCTCGAGCACGGGCATGCCGGCAATGATGGAGTTAGGATCCTCCTGTGCTGCCGAGTTCACAGTGTCATTGGCACCAATAACCAGCGTCAGATCCGTCTCTGCCCGTCAAACACAGTCAGATAAATAACTATTCCGTTCTATTAGACACTAAAAGGCGCACTTATCGGGCCTACACAAGCAGCATGATCGGGTTTCCCCCGCATATCTCCCTCTCATAAACAGAACCATGTGTCTTCAACTGACTGCCTGGTTGCTATGAAAACAGCCGGTTGTCCTGATACATGGCATGTCTAAACATCATTACGCAATGAACATTACTGGCTCTGTACTAAGATGAAAGGATCGGTATTTATTACATGTTCTGATTGAGTGGAACCACCACCCTGTCTCGTGACTGATATAGATATGAAAGATCTATTTTCTCTTCAGGCAAACTAACAAGCTTTCCAGTCGATAAGTCAGAGTATTTCTGGGGTTACCTGGGAAGTCATTATTGATCTCATCCATCTCCAAGACTACATCGTAGGGAACACCAGCCTCGGCCAGCAGCACATTCAACTGGCCAGGCATACGACCTGCTACAGGGTGGATACCAAACCTGCCCACAGAAAAAAAATCACAGGTTATTCTGTAGTTAAATCAAAAAAACATTTGTTAGTAGTAGAATTACAAGATGTGCCTATCCAGCAGCACAAGCTACAGGGTAACATTCTGTTAACTTAACCCTTGTGCTGCCTTCGGGTCACATGACCCAAAGGTTCATAAAGAACCATTGTTGTGTTTACCCAATTCAAAAACAAAAATATTTTTCTTTTAACCTTTGCAATGTGGGGAGTCTGAGACAGCCCTACGGTTAAAAGAAAATGCTTCACTTTGTTTTTGTATGCGGTAAATTTGTCGCAATACGACGGTGGGTCACAATGACTGATGGGTCAGAATGACCCGAAGATAACACGGGTTAAAAGCTAAAGAGAGGAACAACATAAAATGTGTATTCCCTTCACTAGCAAGCCAGATAGTGAAAATTAGAGGTGATTTTCTTTAGATCAGTAAACCCCTGGTCCTGATTCTCTGGTCCACAGGATCAGATCCAGAACACTTCTGGTCCCTTCTCAGTCTTCCCTGCCCTCATAAATACTGTCTGGAACTACTCAGATAGAGCTTCACAGCTTTGCACTTAATTTAGATACTAAAAGATGTTTCCCAGTGTAATACATCAGGCCCAGATGTGTTTTGTCTTCCTTTCTATGACTGTTCAAAACCAGGAAAGGGTCTGTTAGTTGAAGCAATTGTGAAACTCAATGAAAGATTTATCAAGAACACGAATCGTTTCAGTCCTTATCTCATAGCGTAGTGTGGGGAGGATGCGTCATGCCCTGCACATGTAAACAACACACCGAGCTAGGCAGTGAATGATGGCAGGGAGGTGAACCAGGAGTGTATAGGTGTAGCAGACCCACCTGACTGTCTTGCCCTGTTCCGTCAGCATCTTCACCAGGTCTGCAATAGGATACTGGGCCTTTGCCGCACACAGACCCCAACCTGGACAAAAACACAACCAACACACAGCCTGGGAATCACTTTAGGAGGGCGAAAGACCCCAAGATACTAACATTTCTGTCTACTGGTTCTGTTTGTCTGAATTCAGACAGAGCCAATACCTCCGTCTGTGTGTGTCGCCGAGCGTGCAGCGTCTGTGTAAACCTAGCCTGACCCTGGTGGTCAGGTATCTGGGTGGAGGTCAGAGGTGAGCACTCCCTGCTGCAACAGTAGTAAAGCGCTGCTATAATCATGTCCCTTTGGAAGAGTTCAATCCCATAACCCTTAACCGGTACACCCGGACCCACACAGGGCAATTACAGCCTTCTGCTCCATCATGTTCCTGGGACACACTGTTATAGAGTCTGACTCAGTGTCTCATCATGGTTCACTCTCCCCCTCGAGGCAGTAATCACATCAATGTGTTTAACCTGACTGTTTTGCCCTTTACTGGTGTTCCAAACAAATTCTATGGAAACAAGGCAAGCTGTGGGTTTTGAACATGGTCCTTGATGGCTGAGTCATTTTTGACTCACTGTGACTTTTTTTGATGAACATCCTTTTTTCGCCCTTTGGTTGCAAAACTAATACAAATCCATCCTCTAAATCAATAAATCAATTGAGGCGTACCGCTGCTGCCAACTCTTGCTCTCTTTTTGCATCATATCAACCCCATTGCCAAACTTTAACCCTAACATCCAAAACTATTTGTCCGTATTTGGCAGTATGTAAGCAGTTCGATTGGCAGGACATGCTTTGTATCTCTAAGTGTAAACACTGCCAGGGAAGTTGGGACTGTTTGGCTGAAGGGAACAATGTGAGTGTAGTTTTGGAGATTGGCTGGGATAGAGTGCGTGTGTGTGTGTGTGTCTAAGGTCATACTTAGACAAACAGCTCCCTCTTATGGTGAACATATGCATCTGGTCAGGCTTAACCACTAACAAAGGTAATAAGTACATCGATATTCATTCCGAAGCCATCGTATTCTCACAATTACCAATCAAAATACTGTCCTAAAAACAACTTTCCCATTCGCCTGCAATCGTT
Organism: Osmerus eperlanus; assembly: GCF_963692335.1. Taxonomy (NCBI): domain Eukaryota; kingdom Metazoa; phylum Chordata; class Actinopteri; order Osmeriformes; family Osmeridae; genus Osmerus; species Osmerus eperlanus. Next base: position 3,562,978 of record NC_085027.1, read on the forward strand.
TGTCATTAACCAATTGTAAAGACAACTAAAATCCGATGGTTCGTAAATTGAGCCTGATAAAAACAGTGGAGGACTGGTATAGCAGCTTCATCTGAGTGAAGTACACACAGCCCTGCAGAAATACAGTCTGACAGGACACGTGGGTATGATTACAATCTCTTTGATCTCAATCCAAACTTCTATCTCCTCCTCGCATGGCCATTGGATATTGTGTGTTTCAGGGGTGACTGACCCCCTTCCTGGAGACTCTTTACTGACCCGCGTGTGTGTGTGTGTGTGTGTGTGTGTGTGTACCTGGTGTGATAATAATGCTGCTGGCCTCTTTGATCAACTCGATGGACTGGTCCACGTTGACCTCAGTGTGGGTGCCAACAATCTCCATGGGTTTACCCCCTGCTGTGGTGGTGGTTCCATAGCCTCCCAAGATCACATTGGGCAGAGATCGGTTCATGGCCTGGGAAGAGGGGGAAACAAGGAATGAGGAAGAATAAAAAATATATTTGTACACAACGTGTGTGTGAGTGTGTGTGTGTGTGTGTACACTCACCACACACATAATGTAGGAGAGAATGGCACCCGAGGAACCAATCAGAGCTCCAACAATGGTCATGAGGTTGTTGTCCAACAGGAATCCCTCTGCACAGAGGGCCCAGCCAGAGTAGCTGTTCAACACAGTGATGACCACAGGCATGTCAGCGCCCCCTATGGCCGCGGTCAGTGTCACACCCTGCAGCGACACAATCACATGTTAATTCCATGTTACTTGGGAGAGTTGTTCAGTTTATTTTATTTATTTTTTTACAGAGAGAGAGCGAGAGAGAGAGAGAGAGAGAGAGAGAGAGAGAGAGAGAGAGAATGGCATGCAGGAAACAGCCCAGGCTGGAATCAAACCCAGGCCTGTGCGGCATACATGTGGTATGCACTCTACAAGTGAACCACCAATGAGCCCCCAGAAGTTCTTTGAGGCCTGCAGCTCTTACCATGATGGTGGAGAGGCCAGACACCCCCACGAGGCAGCCCATGCCTGTGGTGTAACTGGTGCTGAGCATGAATGGCACCATGCCACCCATGGACGCCGCCATCAAACCAGCATTCAGCATGTGGCGCCCCGGCAACAACAGGGGGGCGGAGTTCAGAACGCCTGAAACCAGGGAACGTCCCAACATGAATTAGAACAGTACATGCTGAAGAGAGCAAATCTGATTCTATCCAGTCTTCCCTGGACTGAGAGAAGAGATGGCCCCAGCTGCACTTCTCAGGCTTTCTGCAGTGTCTCTGAGCTCACAGGAATGTCTTTCTCAGTCCAACCCCACTAATGGGGTCACCGTCTTACATCCAGAACTCAGACAGCAGCCCTCCGCAAAGAACAGCCAGTCATTCTCTCAAGACCAGCCCACATAGAGAACCACACACACGAATATAACTAAGCCAGGATTTATCAGAGGGATCTTTAGCTTTGGCAATATCAAAGGATGTAATCAGCACCAGAGGACAGAGTTTACTAGGTGTGTGTGAATGTGTGTGTATGCACAAGTGCATGTCCGCATAGTACAGCATTCACTGCACTCGGAAACTTTCTGGGAGCAAACGGTTAATGTGAACGCTGGATTGAATGGAATGATGAATGTACCCTATGATGCTCATGTGCAATAATAAAAAAATACACAGACGTGATTTAAATTAATTGTTTTCCAGAATGTCCCAATACCTTGCAGCTTGCCGTAGGCTATCAGTGACCCGCTGAAGGTGACCCCTCCGATGTAGGTCCCCAGGTAGGCCACGGTCTTGACCATGTTGGCTGCCGGGTGCATCTCCAGGTGGGGGTACTCGATCATGTACTCTGCTACGCAGGTGAGCACAGCCGCCAGCCCCACGAGGCTGTGAAAGGCTGCGACCAGCTGGGGCAGGTCTGTGATCTCGATACGCTTGGCAATGGTCAGACCTAGGGACCAACACACACACACACACACACACACATTAAAACCTCTGTTCATTTTTCCCCCCACAGTTTAAGGAGTTTACCCATCTATCACACATACTTTTACCCAACCAACACAAAGTAAAATATATTTATATAGATAGAAAATATATCACCTGTTTTCAATTCCCTTTGTATCCATAATGGGCATTAAGTTCAAAGCCAGCCAAATTGTCTAGAGTCACGCTCAAAACGTGTTGTCAAAAGAACCCCAAAAATTACTACTTCTCAGGAGGATATGGTAACCGTAAACACACTTGCTTTGGTGTGTGTGTCCAGACAGAGAATAACATAATTCATCAAATTTCTATCAAACATCCCTGATACAGTGCTTCACAGACATAATGAAGATATCAACAATATCATCTAAATCTTGACAGGGTGATTGATGTTCAATCGTACACTGCGAAACCCATTCCATAATCATAGTAAACGAACGCAATTGCGTGCTAGCACGTTAACTGATTTATCACGGTTTTCCCTCCAGTTCTAAACAGTGGTACTGGGTTACAGGGAAAACATCTGACCTTTTCATATAGTATTCCTTTATTGTTTTCTCTCCATCAGTGATGCTGATAGAGAGACAGAGAGAGAGAGAGAATGTCCCTGTACTTACTGTAAGTCGCTCTGGATAAGAGCGTCTGCGAAATGACTAAATGTGATGCTGTGGGGCAGAAGGGAGGGGCAGGAGGGAGGCAACATACCCAGGGTTCCTCCAGAGGCCATGGCCAGGGACATCTGGGACAGGAGCTCAGGGGAGGGCTTCAAGGCACCTAGGGTGGCGGCAATGCCCCCAGCCACTCCCATCATGCCCAGGGTGTTGCCCAAGCGGCTAGTGCGTTGGGCCGACAGACCAGCCAGCGCACCCACACAGCACATTCCCGAGCCCAAATACATCATCTGGAAAACAAGCCGCAAAAAACACGATCAGGTTCTAAAACACGGTCTGCAAAAGAACAGGAGAAACCATTTGTAACTTTCCTCTCTTTGAATATTACCCCCACCACCACCACCAGCATAGCAAATATGAATCTTGTAAGATGTCTGAAGACCAATGTGAGTGTTGCAGCACCTGCTCGATGCTGTACCCAGCTGCAACCGAAGCTCCATAGCCTCCTATGAAGGCAGCTCCTGGCAGCGCATACAGGTAGTTATACTCTGGCGGATCCGTGGGGCGCTTAAACATGTCCAGCATCCTCTGTGTGATCTGGAAACCACCTACACACACACAGTCAATTGGAAAACGGCAAAAGATAAATAATAGAAGAGAAGCTGACTCTTGGATCTTTGGTAGAATAATATTGTTTTTGCAACTGTATACATCACAGTCATTTCATGTGTTTGCGTGAGCGGAGTCAGACCGGCAATGTTGATGGAAGACACGAAACAAGCTGCCAGAGCCAAGCTCTGAGGGAGAGAAGAGGGGGTGAGGCCACCCCCCATCAGAACCAGACCTCCCACCGCTGTCAGACCTGAAACACACAATTACCACAAATCTGACTGAGCGGAATGTCTACCGGCCAATGAAAACTCATTCCAGATCTATTGTTTGGATTCCGTTTCCACCCTCTGACCTGAGATGGCATTGGTGACAGACATGAGTGGGGAGTGCAACGCAGGGGTCACGCCCCACACCGTGTGGTATCCAACGATCCCGGCTAAGCCAAACGTCGTCACCATCTGACTGAAGGCCGCGTTGGGAGCGACGATACCCAGCGCCAAGCACGTAGACAGCCCTGCAAAAGACAAAGTGCACAGTTAGCGTTTGTGTGCGTGTATGCGACTAGTGTGTGTGTGGTGTGTGTGTGTGTGTGTGTGTCTGACCTGTAGTGTAGACACCAGCGGAGTTCAGAGTGCGCCTGAAGGGGGAGATCTCAGCTGCCTTCTCTGCATTCAGTTCTGCGATGGTCTTGTGTTTGACAGGGGCTGCAGGGGGCGCCGTCTTAGGGAGGGGGGATGGAAACAGGTTCTTGCCCTCCTGGATACACAGAACAAGGAATGGAGGGTAAAACAAGCGTGTTGTGGAACTGTGCCATGTTAAATTAGATTATTTTGTTTTCAAGCCCTAATGGATGGTCAATAGTCAAATTGGGTAACGTTCAATTCTTGTTTTTAATTTAAAAGATTTGAGAACCATTTGGAGAACAATTCTGTCAAAGAATAATTTTCACATCTTTCAGGAATAATGCAGAGTTTAGCACAGGGTAAGCAGATATGTTACATACCTGCGCTTTCTGCTCTCAATAATGTGTCAAGGTCAGAACTTGTACAAAACTACATATTATAATTCATAACATTCCCAATCCTTGTTACAGTTCCAACTATGAGGGAGTTATCTGGTGCCAGTTTGGCTGGTCTCCCTGGCACAGCAGAATAAAACAAATTTCCTCTGAGGGAGGGAGGGGCGTAAACATCACCTGCATGACCAGTGTCCCTCGGATCACATGGGCGACTGTCCCGTAGTCAAACTCATCAGTGGGCTCGTAGTGGAAGTAGTCCTTATCTGGGCTGATGGCCTTGAGCAGCTTCAGCACGTTGTTGGAGTACAGGGTGCTGGCCTGGGTGGGCATGCGGCTGGGCAGGTCGGTATATCCGATGTGTGTGACGCCCTGGAAACAAACAAAGAAATCTAAAAAAGACTGTCAACTCTGGGTAAACTCCCGTTCTTCCAATGTGACAGCATCGCTAGGACCTCACGTTGTAAACGTGGAGTTCCCCCGGCTTGGTGGTCTCAATGTTGCCCCCAGCCTCTGAAGCCAGGTCCACCACCACAGAGCCATCCTTCATAGACTCCACCATCTCCTTCTTGATCAGGATGGGAGCTCGCTTGCCTGTGGACAGATGGAGAAAGTAACATAGATGGGGATGAATGGATGGAGACGGGAAGGGAGGAAAAAGAGTAGAAAAATAGACAGAGAAGGAGGGGTTTAGTTACCTGGAATAAGAGCAGTGCTGATGACGATATCCACATCTTTGCACTGCTTGGCGAACAGAGCCATTTCAGCCTCAATGAACTCCTTAGACATCTCCTTTGCATAGCCACCAACACCATCTCCAGACTCTGCCACATTCACCTCCAGAGGCTCCGCCCCGAACGACTTAAATTGCTCTAGGGCTGCCGGCCTGAGATGCGTGTCAAAAAAAGATATTTCAAAAGTAGCATACAGCTAACATGGTCAATCTAGCGCTCAAAAATGGTCAAACTAAAAGGTTAAAAATAACACTCATCATGGCTCAAGACCAGTCAGACAGAGAGTGTCCTGTACCTGGTGTCGAACCCTCTGACAATGGCTCCCATAGACTTAGCTGCTCCTGCTGCTGCCAAGCCAGCCACCCCACCACCAATAACCAAAACCTGCCGGCAGTAACACGCCACATGATGACATCCCACTTTCTACCAACTATGTTTAGGTTTTGTTTTCCAATTGCACGGTGGTTACCTTTGCTGGGGGTACTTTTCCTGCCGCAGTGATCTGACCAGTGAAGAATCTGCCAAAGTGGTTTGCAGCCAGAACCACAGATTTGTACCTGCACAACAAAAGGACAAACTGTCACGTGCCCAAGTCCCCATGTGCTCGTGAGTGAGTGCATGCCAGGGTGTGTCCTTTACCCTGCGATGTTGGCCATGGAGCTGAGGGCATCAAAGCCCTGTGCGATGGTGACTCGGGGCACCTGGTCCATTGCCAGCACGTTGCTCTCCCTCTCTGCCAGCTTGGCCATCAGCTCAGGGTTCTGAGCAGGGTAGATGAAGCTAACCAAGGTGGACTTGGGCTTCAGAAGATCTGCCTCGTGAGTCCCCAGGGCCTCATTTAAGACAGGGGCCCGAACCTGCGTAAAAACAATTCAAATAATTTAGATCGGCATTTTGATCATCGATAGAACTCCATGTTTCTGTCTCAACATAATCTGAGTGGTGAGACAGAGCTTGGCTTCGTCAGATCTGCTGCCAGTTCGAATAGGTCATGGTAGAGATACTGACCTTGAGGACCAGGTCTGAGCCGAACGCCCCCTTGGTGTCTGTGATTGTGGCCCCAGCCTCTACATACTGCTGGTCGGAGAACTTTGCTTCATCTCCAGCTCCACTCTCCACCTGCACGCTGAAGCCCTGTTTGACCAGAGCCTGAACGCCCACGGGAGACAGTGCCACACGGCGCTCATTTAGAAACGTCTCCTTAGGGACACCAACCACCAGGTCCTTATACAGCACACCTGGGGAAACACACCTGCAGCCTCAGATTCACATTGCATGCCAATGTGTACATACAGCTTGGTTGCAACGGGGGCATACATAAGTCATATAAACCCTTAGAAATCTGTCATTTGTTCAGCGCCATCTTGGGCAGATTAGAAGGATTCACTCTGGTTGGAAGCATTGCATAAGTTCAGTGACAAGAAGGTCTGGTTGAGCTTCCCCTGTTTTATGCTGCTCCTCGTAACAGGGCAGCATGTACAACTGAGTGGTAGGGTACAGGCTTGGTGGAATCCGGTTTCAAATATTTCTCCATACACGGCTTGATGACCTCGCTAGTGCAGTGACATTATTAGCAGCTGATTGGCTCTGAGCCAGTTTCCATGGAGAGGCCTGCATTGCCTCTCCAGGCAAGTGTTAACCTACCCTTGAAGCTCATGAGAAACTCCCAAAACTTACAAACGCACAAGACACACCGCTTTGTGCACTACCGCCTACTCTGACCCGCAGGGCAAGTGTTTATATGCAGAAACAAACACAGAGAATCAAGATCTACATTTCACCTTTAACTGACCTCTCGCGTTTGCACTGGAAATAGAGCTGAGTAAAAACTAGACATGTTTGTGTAAGTGCCGAGCTATTTTGGTGAGTTCTCCTACAGCCTTGTGCAAACATTTCCAGTCTTAATTCAGCTGTAAAGAGAATATTTTGTCGTCGCTCAACAATGATACAGAGGGAGAGACCTAACTACTCCCAGCTAAACGAACCACTGCAGACTTAAAAGATAAGAGGCTGTAACTTACCTTTGGTAGCCTGCTGGTCCCACAGCACAGGGTATGTCCTGAAACATCTCCTCCCTGTCTGGTGAACCTTCTTCCGGACACCCTGCTGGAACAAGGTGACAGAGGACCCGGAGACACAGCGCAGCAGGGTCGACATGACTTCTGTGGGAGCTGCCCCTTGCCAACTTTTCACGACACAAAACACACAGATAAGATCCACTCAACTTCGGCTTTCAGATCACAAAGCACATTTCACTTTCCCCCCCAAAATCCTGAGCCCTAACACACACACTCTCTGCTGCAAGGCTTAGAGAGACAGCAGTGTGACATTTCAGCTCTCCAGGACAAGCACATACGGGGCCCAGGGTTGGTTACACACGCCAGACAAGTTCGCGAGATCTGGAAATATGACGGTGAAGTGGGAATGTGCTAAGACCCTCCTGCTGCCCAGGGCACAGCTGCACAAGCAGAGACATTATACACACAGTATGTTATGAGTACAGGCAGGACAGGAGCTCAGGGGACAAAGTAATTCCACTGACATACAGACACACAGACACACAAACGCTTGTCTTCTGCAGCTGTCAAAAAACTATTAGCAGAACATGCATACCAGGTGTATTGTACTTCATTCATATCTGCAAAAACTACGGTTTCATTCATAGCATTTCATTCATTGTCTGAGTACACAAGTGGCATTGCTGTCCAATGGACTTACAAACTTTACATGATATCACAGAATGTCACGACAGTAGCCATAAGATTACTCGCACTAACCTTGTATGCCCCTAGCCTTTCTTCTCACCACCTGTACGGCCCTGGAGCTGTTGCTCTTGAGCTAAATTAGACTATCAGTGTTTGGCCAGGACAGCACGGCGACCTTCACGTTAGAAACAGGAAGGGAGAGTGAAGTTTCGAAATCGCACTTTTATCTCACTTATAATAGTAGACCATGTGATCCCACTCACAACGACAATTAAACATGTCACATGATGCGCATGTAGCTTTACGGATGATGAGGAATAAAACAGAATTGTCAATGCGAAACATTTCTCAAGGAAAATGTCAAGAGAGGGTCTGCATATTTCATTGTTCAAATTAACTATATGTATGTTTATATAATATTTTTTAAATAAACTACAATAATGTCTAAGGTGCAGTTGCATACTTTGTAGGTTTTGCATATTGTATTTAATAAAATAAAAAAACACAAAAGATGGCCGACTACAATTAAACCATGTTCAACATTGATTACTTTTATGCAGGAAGAAACTAAAAATGATGGTTTTTACTATTAGGACTACTACGAGTATAACAATTTAATACTTTTACCTCGTCTTTTGACAAAGAATATGGATATGCATGTGACCATAGGAACAAAACTGAGATCATAAACTTTAGAAAACCTAAAATGTGGACGCGTCCACCAAACTACGGAGACGTTTTTGTTTGGCCAACGTATATCTGGCTCACATGGCTGCTGTAAACACAGGTCTTGACAGCCTGAAGTTTGAATCCGGATAAATGTATTTGAAACGTCTAAAAATTTCCGAAATATCAACACACATTAACTGGTAAGTACATTATCTGGCTAAGTAACTAGTGCTGCTCTTTGGGTGTTATTGTAATGTTAGGGTTTTACGTACGTAGTACGTAGGCTATTGAATGACGCCAGCATGCTATAGGCTGGAATTTAAAAAAAAAACGAAAAGAAAAATGTATACAATTCCAGGGTTTGTCCACTCTAGCATGCAACTTGACCTGTGTGTCGTACTAATAAAAGTGAACATAAAACCGGTTATCCTTTTTACAATAGGACGTGAGAGAACAATGAATATGTCTCTGAAAGTGCTGCCGGTGGACCCAGCAGACCGCGGTACACAGAGATGCAGACTGGGACCAGGCTTGATGACAACCCTGGGGCTGGGGCTAGGGTCCCCTGTCCTGGTGTCCCTACTCAGGGGAACCTGCCTGTGCACAGCCTGGCCCAGAGCTGACCTTGCGGAGAACTTCATACAAATAGACTCCAAATGTTCCTCTCCCAGCCTAATCAACCAGCCTCTCTCTCACCTGAGCCTGCCCCTCAGCCATCTCAGGCCTGTCACCTGTCCCAAACTGAGAAGCATCAAAGTAACTGCTGTCATCCAGAATGCAGACTTTAAAAAGAACTCGCCTCAACTGCTCATCCAGGAACTTGTGAAAGACATGCTGAGAGGTGTTTATGTCTATGAGAAGCATGTGATTAACGTTGAATATTTTGAGACTGAGCTTAAAATGATTGTCATCGAGAGTGTCAACCTGGATTCTGCGGAGGCTGGTGTGGTCACCTCTAAGACCAGTGTGCAGATCATCGGCACCCAGAGCCTCAGGCACTATAAAGGACGGCTACAGGACCAGCCAAGAGTTCCTCTCGGGGGCTTAGAGGAGGTGAGTGTAGGGTGAATGAAGGAAGAATCTAGGTAGCGTTTAATCTGATGGCAAAAGTAAGAAAAGTACATGGACCTCTTAACTGAAAGATGCATCATTTGCTCAGCCTTTTCTTTATTATTTATTGTCGGGCTAGTAATCAGAAGGTTGCCAGATCGATTCCCGGCCGTGCAAAAATGGCGTTGTGTCCTTGGGCAAGGCACTTCACCCTACTTGCCTCGGGGGAATGTCCCTGTACTTACTGTGAGTCGCTCTGGATAAGAGCGTCTGCTAAATGACTAAAATGTAAATTATTTCAGGTGAGTGCCTCCCTGAGGGAGATGCTCCATCTTCCCCTGCTCTACCCTGACACCCTGGGGTCTCTGGGTATCTCCTGCCCAAGAGGGGTGCTCCTGGTGGGGCCTCCAGGTGTAGGGAAGACCCTGCTGGTTCGCAGTGTGGTGGCGCAGGTGGGGGCCAGCCTGGTGGTGGTCCGAGGACCAGAGGTAAAAAAACCTACTTCAGTTAATGACTACAACCCTGTTGTTTTTTTTCAGTGTCTGTCAGTATCGCCAAGGTTTCTGCATACGGTTCATTTGCAGTAAGATTTGTGGCCTTCGCCGATTGGTCTCCAGGTGGTGGGTTCTCGGCCAGGGGAGAGTGAGGAGAGGTTACGGGGAGTGTTCGACCAGGCCAGGGCTGCTGCGGACGAGGGGCCGTGCGTGCTGTTCCTAGACGAGCTGGACTCCCTCTGTCCCAGACGAACAGGTTCCTCCGCCCCGGAGAATCGATTGGTCGCTCAGCTGCTCACCCTCATGGACGGCATTGACCAATCAGATCACTTCCTCATTGTGGGAGCCACCAATCAGCCGGACAGCCTGGACCCGGCCCTACGGAGGCCTGGCAGGTTCGACAGGGAGGTGAGAGCGTTTGTGTAAAAATACGACCTTGCTGTTCTTGAAAGGTAATATGTCCGGTGAGCACTATATATTTACATTTTATTCTCTTAGCAGAATTTTATCCTAAGCGATGTCCAAATAATGCATTAGTGCCCTATACCATTTGCCTTTTTGTAGTTGTTCTCATGTGTCCCTCACAGGTCATCATAGGGGCTCCTACAGTGGAGCAAAGGGCTGCCATCTTATCTGTTCTGTGCGAGAGGATGCCAGTGTGTCCCAGCGTGGACATGGCAGAGCTGGCCAGGAGAACCACAGGGTATGTGGGAGCAGACCTCAGTGCCCTCTGCAGAGAGGCAGCCATGCAGGCCATACGCCACAACACCCAGGTAGGGAAACGATTCCTCTCAAACCACCCCAGGGCTGGACCACACAACTCAACTGGTATTTAAAAGGAACACTCGTGTTTCCTGGTTTGGGTCATTCAGGATTCAGGAGAGCACGCTGTGTTTACGGAGCACTTCCTGGAGGCCCTGAAGGCCGTTGGACCTTCCTGTCTGAGAGGAAGTCTGGGCAGGACAGAGCTGTCCCCTCTCTCCTGGGAGCAAATAGGAGGCCTGGAAGACGTGAAACTTAAACTCCAACAGGTGTAGTTGCAGCATTCAAACGATTCATTCAGTAACATTAGCAGCACAGACACTCTTCAGGATTGACATTAGGTTGTCCCTGCCTAACTTACTTCTCTTTGCCTCGTAGAGTATCGAGTGGCCAATGAGGTTCCCCGGGGCGTTTCTGCGTCTTGGTCTGAGTCGGCCCCGGGGGGTGCTGCTGTACGGACCCCCGGGCTGTGCTAAGACTACCCTGGCGAGGGCTGCTGCCGCCTCCTCTCACTGCACCTTCCTGTCCGTCAGTGGAGCCGACCTCTACTCTCCCTACGTAGGGGACTCAGAAAAGGCTCTGGCCCAGGTGAACTTGGCTGCTTTAACTCTAATATTAACACATTTAAAACAGTTCTTTTTACAGTAAGTAAGTTTTACATAGGACTGATCCTACATGAGTAGTCTGTGGTGTTGTATGTTTTTGGTAGGGTTAGTTAAATACTGTATATATCTATATTCATATCCCTCGTAGTATGATTTAATAAAAGGGACATTTTTATAGACGTTTTAGACTTGATTGATTTTAAGAGTTTGTTGTACTCGCAGCTATTCCGCCAGGCACGGGCTTGCTCTCCTTCCATCCTCTTCCTGGATGAGATAGACACTCTCATTGGCTCACGGTCTGGCAGCGACACACCCCAGAGTGTTCAGACACGCCTCCTCTCAGTGCTGCTTAACGAACTCGATGGGGTGGGCTTTAAGACCCTGGAGAGGAGGGGAGCAGGGAAGGTCCTTCAGGCAGACAGAGTGGAGGAAAGTCAGCCACAGCAGCAAGTTGGTTTGATAATATACACTCTCACTTTTGGGTAATGTACACTTCTGTCTTGTGGCTGGGTGTGAATGTACAGTGCTCTCTTAATATCTACATGTTATCCAATGCTTCTGTCAGGTAGACTGTCAGGAAGTGTGTAACAAGGAGGTGATGATAGTAGCAGCGACTAACCGACCAGATTCCATAGACAGCGCCCTCCTCAGGCCTGGCAGACTGGACCACATCATCTACGTCCCTCCACCTGATCCACCGGTACCACAGGAATTTACCACCAATTACCACTTAACTCTGTCTAATGTGAAATAACTTTTGACTTGCTAACCATCAGTAAACTAATCGTGATCAGCGTTCTCTCTCTGACGCATGTGTGTTTATTTAGGCCCGTCTGGCCATCCTGAAAGTGTGCAGTGAGCGAATGCCTCTTGACCCTGACGTGTGTCTGGAGGAGTTGGCTTCTCAGACGGAGCTCTTCTCCGGAGCTGATCTGGAGATGCTCTGCAAGGAGGTATGATCTACCACACAGGCCCTGACCAGACCTTCATCTTTACCTGCCCCAGACTAATGGGACTACATTTACATTTAGTCATTTAGCAGACGCTCTTATCCAGAGCGACTTACAGTAAGTACAGGGACATTCCCCCGAGGCAAGTAGGGTGAAGTGCCTTTCCCAAGGACACAACGTCAGTTTGCATGACCGGGAATCGAACTGGCAACCTTCGGATTACTAGCCCGACTCCCTCACTGCTCAGCCACCTGACTCCCTAGTCAGGGACTAGTTCTGATCCAGTAGGATTTCCTTTTTGTTCCAGGCTGCTTTGTTGACCCTCCAGGAGGAGGGTATGGAGGCCTCCACCATCAAACGTGAACACTTCCTCAGGTCTCTTCACCGGATGACTCCCTCTCTCACCACACAGCAGATTCAGAGTTATCAATTCCCGCTCAGATGAAAACCGTCACTTGGTAGGCTAGTTCAGACGTTGAATGTATATGTATCTAAATCTTTACAGTCACTTTGTAACTTTGGTTTTGACATAAAATAGTATCTTGGCATGCCTGGGTGTGTCTATTTGCTGTTTCAAATGCCTTTCCGAATGTTTTTACATTTCTTAGTAAAAATGTAATAGTGATTATGTTCATTTAATCTGTGCTGCTATAAAGAATATTGGAAATATAAATGCATTTTCATAGAAGAAGCATACAGTGTAGTGGCATCTTGGTATAGTTGTGCACCGAACTAACCACATGGGGGTGTTGTTTACAGAAAAATGTCAATAGTTTTAGTTCCTCTGAATGTGTCAATACTTCAAATAAAATCTGGATGTTTCCAGATGCAGAGGAAGCTAAAACAGGGGAATTAATTGTTTTTTGTCCAAGTGAAAGAGCTTTTTGTGTGAATTACGTTCAATATGATTTCATATATTTACATTTAGTCATTTAGCAGACGCTCTTATCCAGAGCGACTTACAGTAAGTACAGGGACATTCCACCCGAGGCAAGTAGGGTGAAGTGCCTTGCCCAAGGACACAACGTCATTTTGCACGGCCGGGAATCAAACTGGCAACCTTCAGATTACTAGCCTGATTCCCTAACCGCTCAGCCATCTGACTCCCAGATCTTCTACTGTAGCCATGGCATTGCCAGGACCTTTGAAACCAAAAATAAGATCTACTGAACATCAGTGGTGACCATGTGTCCAAGCTGGGGCCTCTGATTCTTCACCCCTTTCTACCCCCTTTACGATGCCCCTACATCTGACTTGTTTATCTCTTGTGCCCCTGCTGCTAATCAATATAAACCAGCAGTGGAAACGAATAAAACTGGAGACTTAATGACCCTGGTCCTCTACTTGACTGAACACGTACGTAGCCTATGAAAGAACGCTTCTCCATGATTCTTCACTGTGTTTTAATGTCTCATCAATGTCCTAACATGACTGCGAAAAATTGTAGACTGTCAAGCTTTTTATGAAACACGCTCTATGTTCAGCAAACACACGGGGGCGTTGCGTACATAAAAGAGTGCGTGGTACTTTTAGTTTCACTTAATGGGACTCTCCTTCGATAGATGTCAATACAGGGTGATGTCATTGTGATAAGTGACAAGGGTTTGTGTACGTGCTTTACTACTCGTATCACCTCTTCCGCAAAAGACCTGCTGTCAGAAGGCTCCTATCCAAAAGTATCTCGGATTCTGAGTAACAGGTGAGATATGGAATGCTCCAATTACTTGATGCTCATCATGGATGAATAACATCGATTCAACATTCTTTTTTTTTCTTTCTTTTTTTTACTGTTTTCTATAGATTCCTACCCAAAGAGAATTTCGACAAAAATGGCAAGTTTTATCCAGATGCTGAGGAAGAGGAAAGAGGTGAGTGACTCGAAAATGGTGCCAAGGTGAATTAGGAGATGGGTTTATTTTTAATGTATTTTATTATTTCAAATGTCATTTAAATACAGCGGTCTATTCAGTCTGGACCATCTTTATTTGTGTTAGAGCGAGAATAGGGATGGTAGAAATTCAGTTCTGGGGGCCTTATAACTTTCATCTGTGTCGTTCGTGTGTCCTTAGTTGATCCCTCTGATTGGCTTTATGGCGTTTGCTGCGACAGGAGCAACCTCTGCGGGAATCTACTTCCTTCTCACCAAACCCGATGTCATGTGAGACTTTATGAAATTTCTTACTGTAACTAGGACTTAATCTACAGCAAGGTTCTTATCAGTATGGAAGCAAATCAGTGCCATGTTTTTAATTTGAAAAGGCATTGAATACTTAATATAGAAATTTAAACAACACCGAATTCACACATTGAATCTGGGGGATCTACATTTTACTGTTCGTAGTTAAGCAACCTGAATTCCGAGCCTTTAATTTTTGGATCAGAATTTTTTTTTTACATTGAAATCGATTCATATGTGAATTCGATGTAGTTTAAATATCAATATTAAGTATCCAATGCCTTTTAAAATTCAAACTGATTTGCTTCCATACATCAGCTACCGACAGACACATTTGATCAAACAGAGAGCTTGTAAAATGCAATCCCATTTTACTTGACTTTATCTTTTTAATATTCAGTTTGAATAAGACCTACAACCCAGAGCCTTGGGAGAGACTCAATCCATCAAAGCCCCAAAAGGTAATTGTTGTTTAAAAGTTCAAATCAGATATGATAGTTTGAATTGATAGAATATTTTTATGATACAGGGATGTTGTTGATCTGCCAGAACAGTACATACTGTTCTTACCTGAGTCATAAGAGGAGCATCATTGCCAAGCCTCAACCAAAATAACAAACCTGTTTGTCGATCATTGCACCTTCTTGCAATTACTTAGTGCATCTAATATAAAGTATATTTCTGAAACTCTAAATGATGTAGCCCACTGTTGATGCCTCTACATGACTATTTACTAATGGTATGATAGATGGGAAGACAGTGTACATTTTTTTAAATCTTCAGATGGGGGTGGGGGGGGGTCAGATGGCTGAGCGGTTAGTGAATCGGGCTATTAATCAGAAGGTTGTCGGTTCAATTCCTGCCGTGCGATATGACGTTGTGTCCTTGGGCAAGGCACTTCTCCTTATTTGCGTCGGGGGAATGTCCCTGTACTTACTGTAATTTGCTCTGGATAAGAGCGTCTGCTAAATGACTAAATGTAAATCTTGCAGCTGATCACTCTAAACCAGCAATGGAAACCAATAGAGGCGTTAGAATTGGTGAAGAGTATGACCAAGTGAGGTTTCATCGAGAGACCCAACCGGCCAGAACTACCCTTCACAGGCCTGACCTAAATCTGACCTTCTTCCATCAATCACATTTCCTGATTACCCCATCAGTATAACAGAATCCTTTCTGCACAGACTAGAAGCTTTGACATTTACTGTGCGGAAATGCTTCTGCTACACCAATGTGGTTTTTAATCTGCTTTGTCTTGCTTCTAATCAAGGACGTCTTCAAGGACGTTTCCATTGTTCAGTAGTGCTCAATATCACCAAGCTGTTGTTGCCATACATCATGTACATACAATGGATTTAAAAATGTGTAAAATATACTGTATAAATGTACACCTCTCAACAATAAATGTTGTACCGTAGCTATGAGAACCAAAAAAAATTGCGACTTTGTGTCTAATCCAGTGTTTGAATATCCATTTTTTTTTTTCAATTTTGTATTGGGGATGAAAGGAAGAAGGAAAGCTTCCGTCTTCCGTTCATCCCCAAGTGTTCCGCTCACAGCGACAGCCCTAATGGACTAGTCTGGGCTGAGTGGCGCCTCTATCAGCTTCCTGGTATTCTCTGCTGTGGGACTGGCCAGTCACATAGTCAATAGTTCATTTATCATTTTGAGGAAATACTGGACTGTTTAAAATGCAAACAGTAATCCTCCATTCTGATGACATGGTCTGTTGAAATTGCATGAACCACTTAGGATCCGGAGTGATTAGACAGAGTGATTACAAAGAGAAGCAATATTGCTTAAGAATGCTGTTTTACTCATCAAAGAATAATGCAAAATGTTGAGTATATTTAAGTTATTTCGACTAAGATATACTGTTTTAGGTGTATATCCAGAAATAAATGAGGTTTTGTATAAATGAGGGACCAATTCCCAAATTGTGGGTTAATAAATCACGTTGAAACTAAATTCAATGAGTAATCAATAAATTATCCATTATAAGTAATCAATAGGTACTAAAGGCATCATGCTTAGTTGATTGCTATTACACACTGTTATTGAGTGTATATTCTGGCTGTGCAGATGAGACCGCAGTTACATAGATCACACAGCCTGTAAGAAAGATCAGCCTGTAGGGTATTTGGCTAAGCAAGTTCTTCACGCTCCAGATCACAGTTACCATAATGAGAATAGAACTACAAGCATGTTATCAATAATAAAATAACAATATGTGAGGAAGTGACTGATTACATGGTGTACATTACCAAGGAGCAGCGACAAACAAGACGGAAAAAAATTGTGGTATGTAATTGTGATACATTATATGAAGGCAGGAAGGAAGAGTAGGACCTGTGTGTAAGTGAAGTTTTGAAAAGCAAAATGACATCCTCCCACTTTGTCATCACCACAACCCATTATTTGACATAGTGATGACTCAAAACATCAATGATGCAAAACTTTTTTTGAAACTATTTCCTCCAAAATGTTTTGAACCGTTCGAAAACTATTTTTTCAACCTTTCAATTTATTTTTTCGAAATACATTGTCATTTAGCAGATGCTCTTATCCAGAGCGATATATACATATATTGTAAACCTTTTGAAACTTTTTGTCAACATTTTTTCAAAAATATGCGCAATGACAATAAATAATATTGATGCCACCGAATACATATTCAAACTAATGCAATGAGTCTTAAAATGTAAGTAGAAAGCACAGATATTTGTGTAAAAATGTAGGGAGTTAAAGTAAAAAGTTGACACCAGAAAAATCTACTTAAGTACAGTAATGAAGTAATGTACTTGTACTTATTGTAATAACTTGACCAGGTTGTAAATTGTAATAACTTGACCAGGTTGTAAATTGGCAATGTCCATCCATTAACCCTTGTGTTATCTTCGGGTCGTTCTGACCCATCAGTCATTGTGACCCACCGTCGTATTGCGACAACTTTACCGCATACAAAAACAAAGTGAAGCATTTTCTTTTAACCGTTGGGCTGTCTCAGACCCCCCACATTGCCAAGGTTAAAAGAAAATTATTTTTATTTGTTTTTGTATTGGGTAAAATTGGGTAAACACAACGATGGTTCGTTATGAACCTTTGGGTCATGTGACCCGAAGGCAGCACGAGGGTTAAACTCTCCTGACAGCAGCACCAGTATGTCTGGATAACACAAAAAAATGAGCAAAAATGGCCAATCAATTTGATTGTTCAAAAGGGTTTATTCTGCATGTAACAACTGTTTTTTCATTCAATCAGTATTCCAGTTGAGAGATTGTGATATTCGTGCCGTTAGTAAAATGAACCATGACAATAGGCAGTTTAGTGCCTCATTATCTGATGTTAGTTCAAAGTAGATACAGAATATTAAACTGTCAATTTAGTATTGTAAAAATACTGCAACATAAAAGTTTCAAGTTGGAGGAATGTGCAAATCACTAAATAACACAAAAAAGGCATGAGCTGATTTTACTCTAGTAAGGGAAACATATGGAAAAAAGTTTATCTCATAACCCCAATATCAATGATCTCAGGCTTGTTTGTTGATCCTTTAAGAAACCAAACCAAACCTTTTGTAGGCCATAACATGACATGGCACATTCTACACCTTACAATTCAGTAGAGTTTCTTTGGAAAATACTACATCTCTGACATGTTTATGTCTTTTCACTTGTCTGCTGAAAAGAGATTACGTTAAAACGAGACATTCAAATCACATACTCATGTCATCTCCTATGCACAGATTAGGACCAGGCATGATCCGCTTTAACCCTTGTGTGAAACACAAATCAAATACTGCCAAATTTTGATTGTCTCCTGTTTTTCAATCATACTGAGCTGCTGGTAAATAAACATGTACGTTAATTTTGTTTTAATGTGGTTACTGAGGCAAAAAAGACTCCCCTCTCTAAAATTGGTGCATGCAAAGCTTAGAATGAGTTTCAGCCATTTTCAGACACATCAACAAAAGCATGTGGATATGATATGAATCGGATACATAACAAGAAGAAGAAGTCAAACAAGAGTATACTACTTGCTGCATCCAAGTCAATGAAAATGTGTTCAATACACCTGGTGCCTGTTCTATAAAACGCATTTACCAAATAAGCCAGGCTTATGTCAGTTACTTTCCCTGACATAAGCCCATCTTATTTAGTAAACTCGCTGTATGGAACAGGCCCCAGGATGCATTGTAGACCATATTACATAATATCATGACAGAGGCACCTGTTCATTTCAATACCAAAAATTAAAAACAAATACAGTTTGTTTGAAGAGGAAGAGAAACAATAAAATGACATCTGACAAGCTTTTGCTTAGTTCAACACCAACAACTGAATAAATGAGTACAAAAAAAAGAACAAAGTTAAACATAGGCTTTAATGGTGATTAAAGATTAAGCTTGAGCTTTGCAGGCATAGGTTAAAGTCTCTGGAGGAAGTAGCCACCCTTAAGTAAGACATTTGCATCCGCTGACCGTCAGTTCAGTTTACTTTCCTTTGGCACAAACCTAAGTGTCAGTCTACTTGCATATCCTGCAACACTGACCTGTGATGAACTGGTGCCATTGAATGCTGCTGTGCCTGTCTTGGACTTGGTTCACCTGGAAGCAGGTATGTGAGGCGAGGCCTGTGTGTTAGGCCTCAGGTGCTGGGCAGCTGGCAGTGTCCGCAGGTGTTTACGGGCCTCTGTCTGTATGTCTGGACCTGCACGGTGCACCTGGACAGACCGTAGGTGTGGAGCAACAGGTGCCTAGACTTGGCTTGGACGTCCTCCCACGCACTGGCACTAGAGGGCACTATCAACACACAAACACATGGTTTTGGAGACCTTAGATACGAATCATCATAAAATGTGAAGCTGCATTTTCGCCGAAAGGCTAGACTATATCTTTTCAAAGTGTCTCTTAAAATATGAAAGTGAGACAACTATAAGTGAAACTATAAACACTGCATCAATGCTACAAACATGTTGCCAGGTAACTGATGCAAGATGTGTGCCCCTCTAACTGCCTGTCTGCTGGTAAGTGGGAGGAGTTTGTCTAAAGTCAGGCTAACTCACGGAGCTGTAGGTGTACTAGCGCAACGGTCTTATCTGATGTCAACGCCCACACGTTCAGCTCATCCACAGATTGGACGTCTTCAATCTTCAAAAGGTCTTCTTTGATTCGCTGAATGTTTAAATGCATGGGGGCTCCTAAGCATGGCAGAAAAACAGACACCTCGTTCCGATGTAATATACTTACAGCACGGCAACACACATCTCTTTCGACACAGACTGATTCAGAGATACGGGATCAACTGATGCAACATTCAGGACCAGAAGAGGTGGGCCACAGGTCAAACCGGTTCAGCCGTGACAGAAGAGAAATCATGACTGATAACTACTGTGCTGTATGGTGTGATACGTACCTTCCAGTATGATGACTCCTGTGTCTCGTATGATGCGGATGGTGGTGAAAAGCACCAGGATGGAGAACACATAGGTACAGATAGGGTCCGCCAGTTTGTACTCTGGCTGTTGGGTCAAACGTATCAAACTCAATGGCATCACTGCTGTTGACGGAAGACTGTCTTCATCTCAGTGACATGATTAGGAATAACTTTCTCATCCACATACATGTGCTAAGGGAGGACTATTTGTTGCAAATGACTAGGTGTCATGTTCTGGTCATTTATAATGTAGAAGACACAGGCTCCAGTCATGACATGAGATCTCAATGTAAACGATTATATTCTTGTGGAAAAAAATGCAGCCTACCTTGAAGCGAACAATGTAGGCTGCTATGAGTACCCCTACACTCTGTACCAGGTCTCCCAGGGCGTGGATGAAGGCGGCCCGGACAGCCAGGCTCCCATGGCTCCTCTGCTGACCTTGGCCTGAGGACTGGGGGCCGGAGGAAGAGGGGGGACCATGGGAGTGCCCATGCCCATGCCCGTGCCCGTGGGAGTGGAGGTGGCCGTTCTGATTCAGCAAAAAGCCCATTCTACAGTAGAGCACATGAACACACGGTTACAGAACTTGTGATTGTACTTGACGATTAGTTAGCATTGGCTGTATGTGTTGTTGTTGTTGTATGAAGCATTTTTCCATTTGTTATGAAGAATTGGGTTGTAGTACAACTTGGGTTGTAACAGATTCTGTCAATTCACCTCACCTGTACTATGATTAACTTGCAGAGGAAGGCCAAGCTAACTCACCAAGTCACTTGATGGGCAGTAAAATAACTTTGAACTGAATGGTTAGATGTTTACAACATTTTGAACCTTTTGAAACAAAAACTCCTTTGCATTTGCCTACGTTGGCGAATTTCACTCACATCAAGTTGACAGCCACTCCTACGGCTGCTGTGATGAGCATGACGTCTCCGTTTATGGAGAAGTCTTGGTGTACAGTTCTTTGCACCGCCTCGTTCAGTAACACTCCCGTCAGGATGTAGATGAGCAGCACACTGATGCCAGCAGACACCACCTCTGTGATGAGGACATGGGAGACGGCAAAATGTCAAAGATCTGGGGCTAATAGTCTACTAAAACCACATGCCTCCACCAAGCAGCTTCTTATTCAAACCATGTATTATCAAAGAGATGAACAATTTTAGCATCCGTTGTGAACATCAAAAGACCCAACACCTTTTCCATTACAAGTAAATATACCAGATTACATTGAATCAAAACATTTACTGGACAGCTGGATCTAGTGCTGTTGGGTGTACCATGTCAATTCTACAGGTGATCGTAATACGAAACCCATTTTTCTCCCAAGTCAGTTCTAAAACATTGCAGTAATTTGATAGTGTCCGCTACAGTAACCTGTAAGAACATTGCCTGCTGACCGGACACACCCTCCTATAGATAGATTTTAATACATCTGCCTGTGACAACTCCAGGTCTGGAGGTGAAAGCAGGACTTCTGCTGTGCTTTTGTTTATTTGTATGTCGCTTCGGATTACATTTACATTACATTTAGTCATTTAGCAGACGCTCTTATCCAGAGCGACTTACAGTAAGTACAGGGACATTCTCCCCGAGGCAAGTAGGGTGAAGTGCCTTGCCCAAGGACACAATGTCATTTGGCACGGCCGGGAATCGAACCAACAACCTTCTGATTAATAGCCTGACTCCCTAACTACTCAGCCATCTGACCCCCTGATTAAAGCGTCTACTAAATGAATAAAACGTCAAATGTAAATGAGTGAAAGAGGAGAGGGACAGAGTGTTGGTGAGGAACAAAAGCCAGGCCTACCCAGCCGATGCAGTCCGAAGGTGTACGTCTTGGTGGGAGGTTTTGCAGAGAGCCACAGAGCCAGTAAAGACACAACAATGCCCACCAGGTCCGTAAGCATGTGCAGGGCATCAGTCATTATGGCTAAGCTGTTAGCAAAATAACCACCTACAGACAAATACAATGTTGTTAAAATTCTGGAACCTTGAAAAAGCATCATACAGCCTACAAAACTTTTCATGTGAGATACGCTACATAGGGCAAGATGTGGACAGTGTGACATATTGGTGTAATACTCAAATACATGAGAGCATACTACAGCATGTGCAGATGAGACAGTACCATTTCTGTAATGTTTCGGGCGACTAAAGATATTATTAACAAGCTTAGTGTTCACATTTTAGACTCTCAATGACCAGAGCTATAAATCACTGAGCCAGACCTAGGTGGAGATATAATGGCCTGTATTCTCCATCTTACCTATGAGTTCACCTATCATGAAAAGGAAATAGAGCACAGCAGCGCAGCCCAGTTTCTTCATCACTCTCCTCCTTTTGATCTGTTCTTTCTTCTTGATGCAACTTTCACAGGGGTCCATGTTGAGCCCAGGGCTACCAAGACTGGAGGAAGAGCCCAGCAAGGAGTCGTCGTCGTCTGCCACCAGCGTGTTGACAGCTACTCCATTGGACGAGGCTCCGGCGGAATAATCCTCCATATCCCCCGAAACAACCACTTTCAGCTTGTTGAATTTGGGGATTTCGTCGTCTACCAGCTCGTCGGTAAAGTCAAACGGTGCCGTGTCACTCAGGTCCCAATCATCACGTTCCTTCTTGAAGGCTGACCGCAACTTGGTCATGATCCTCGCACCTGACATTATTAATTCTGGGAGGAGTATAGCTAACTAAACCTGAATTTGACGTTAGCATGTGGACGTCATATACATCGCATCAGGCGAGAGGACATCGTGCTGTCAGTAAACGCAGTCCTCTTCAGACACCTGTAGATAATAATAGAATAAACGGCAAATAATAGTAGCTACTGACTGTCCAAATAACTTTACAAACGAAGTACCTAGACTAGCGTAGCCAGGTGGATTGCCCTGCTACTAACTGGTATCTAGTCATACATCAACTCTGTTTTAAACTAGTCTAAGTCGTCCCAATGGTTTTCCTAGCATTCAATGAGTCACTCCTAGCAGACTCTGAAGCATAAACTAGAAGGCAGGGTGTAACAAGCTAGCTAGTTTGTGGCGACCTTTTTCTTTAGCCACTGTTACAAGCACTAGTCTATTGATGTCTATTCCACTAGCTAGCTCTAACTATTTTGTACGACCTAAAATTAGCTTTAGCTTAGATACTTACCAATACTGTCCATACAGTCCGTTATTAACCTAGCTACCTAGCATGTTTTCAAAACAGAGTGTAGCCTACTGTGTAGCTAGTTTGCGAGACCAGACACAGCTATTTTCCTCTTACAGGAAGTAATAACATTGTCATAACCACAACAGCTAGCCGGTTTGACATGACAGCTAGAGCTACCTACCTTGGGAGCTAGTGGTAGCAAGTTTGGTTGCACAGACATCACAGAACCTCCACTGCAGTTGTTGCGTACATTGCTATCTTTTGCTAGACGGACTAGCAGCGACCTTATCAAATATTATAGATCTCCGAGTCTAAAATACATTATTTTATTTATTTAAGTGTTTGGTCACCGCAAAAGCCTGATTCAGGACGTGTGGGATACTGGGGTACTACAGCTAGTGCCGGGAGATATATACAATCACATGATTGAGTGAGTGCCAGAAAGAGTCACATGATGTTTTCCAGACGCTCCAACAATTCTTGATGGACAGTCATAGTCAAAAGGTAAATGCAATCTGGTAATCAGCCATTTTACAGTAACATTACACAGTCGCAATTTATAGACGCTTTTTCTACCTCACATGGGGTTGATTAGCATCGAAATATGCCATAGCTGGACTTAACTACAGCTAGCCATTTGCTAACGAGGGACTGTGTGCTAGCCAATGTGTACCCTACTCCCACCAGATTGAACGAAATTTATTCTTGCTCGTTGCAGCAATTCTTGTTTATCCCTTTACCCACTAAGTTTGGTTTTCTGGTTGCAGATGACTTGCTGATAGTGCAGTATTGTGAGATCACTTGCTCCTCTTCTCGTCGGTTATAAAGAAAGTGGAGTCATACATGGAGGCAGAGAGAAGGGAAGCCGAGGAAGGTTCCTCTTCTCAAAATAATCTTCCTCAAAACATAGGTATTGTGAACTTCCCGTATTACTACCATCGCCATCGCCCTCTTTCAAGAGCTGTGTACCTTTATGGGACAACTGTATGCTCAGCCAGATTCGTTTCTGGTTAAGAGCAATTACACTTCCCGCCAACTCTTCAATGTAAAATAAAAGAAGAACAATATGGCTTAATATAACTTGCTTCAGTGGTCTTATAGTGCAGATGTGTAGCTTGATAGAACTGGAATTTGTGTACTCAAAGCCGTGTTAAAATCTTTTCCTCCATAGATCACAGATTGATGTCTCAAGAATCTCTGCCACCTGTAAACTCAGTGCCTGTAGATGAAGAGGAGGCTGTGTTGGTGGACAGGCAAGCGATAGAGAACCTCACAGAGGGACTTCTCTCTCACTACCTGCCGGATTTACAAAACTCTAAACAAACTCTTCAAGAGCTCACGTTAGTATTCCCTTGACAGATTACGTTTTGTCTCTGATTTCTGCAGCCTTTTGGTTTTAATACCTTTTTTAATGTATTTTTTTGACAAGGCAAAACCAAGTCATCTTACTTGAAACACTGGACCAGGAAGTAACCAAGTTCAGAGAGTGCAATGCTCTGCTGGATCTGAATTCACTGGTAAGCCTTTATTCTGGTTAAAACCAAATTTAAAAGAAGAATACCAGTACATTGTGATTTCATATAATATATTCATCATATAATAGTTATTGAGTTACATGGGTTGCCGTCACATTGTTAGATAGTACCCTAAATAAAAGTGATACATCTATATACTAATTTAGTCCTTGGTAAGTGTTGATGGCTTTGAGGGTATGTACAGTACATACAGTAGGTTTGCTTTTGGTGTCTGAGTTTGTCTCCACCTGTAGCATCAGAGCTCATCATCTCAGTATTTTACCTTAATGTCCTGTCCCTTTCGTTTGGAGTGGGGTGCTATCTCTTTACCAGCGTGTCTATGTTGTTTGGGCACGTCTAAAACAGACTGCTGGGGGCACAGGAAACACCTCACTTGATACACCACTGTGGAATGTCTATTTCAGTTTACAGAGGCAAAGATTTACCACGGTAAGCTGATAAACATCCGGAAAGAGATGATTATGCTCCACGAGAAGACAACCAAATTAAAGGTGAGTACAAAACAACCCAAACGTCATCACCAGGGAGGAATGTCTGAACAGTGCAGTATGGTGTAAAGACATTTTAGCTCATATTAAGACACAATTTGGAAAATATTTTCTCAAGTGGAAAATTTGGACACTGTTGAGCTGATTTTGTATGAACGTGATTCCTCTCTGTGAACAGAAGAGGGCGCTCAAGCTGCAGCAGCAGAGACAGAAGGAGGCATTGGAGAAAGAGCAACAACGAGAAAAGGAACTTGAGAGAGAGAGACAACTCATCGCGAAGCCTGCTAAAAGATTGTAACAGTACTATTAACAAATAACTGGATCTGTTATGTCATTGCTAAGAGTCCTATAGACCAAATAAATAGACTGTAACTTCAGGCGGTTAACATTTCACACTGACCTCTGAAGACCACTAGGTTACAATACTCCATTGAGACCTAGTTGGCAATGCCGAAGAGAACATTGCTGTCTGGAAGTATGGAATGTGTTCAGAAAGAGCATCAGTGCATATATGGTGTCCATTTTTGAATTAAGTCTGGAGTTTTGTGCAGTATTGTAGACCAGCAGGGTTTTTTTCATATCAAACTGTCTTAATGATTTGGTCTTTAACAGTCATGTGCTCTGGCTGTCAAGGTTATATTGCTCTTGTATATCTGGTCATTGTCAATAGGTTATTGAGCACTATTTGAGAAGTACCGAAGATCTTAATGTCATAACTACTAGGATTGACACATCATCCTATCATTGCACATGTAGGTCTGTATCTTCCTGTTAGATCTCCTTTTTTTTTTTATTACAACTAACTTTAGAGAACCTGTGTGAGTCGTCCACTGCCATTTTTGTATCTTTCTATTGAAAGATACAGAAAAGCTGTGAGAATATAGACGTTTGAATAAATCGAAAATATTTCTTTGTACTTGTGTTTAAGCCCATGCGTTAACATTATTCCCCTTGTAGAACGTAGTTGTTCTCTGAATGTTGTCCACTAGATGTCAGGAGAGAATCATACTATCTCTTCTAACTTTTGTTTCTGCCCCAGCATGTACATTACATTTAGTCATTTAGCAGACGCTCTTATCCAGAGCGACTTACAGTAAGTACAGGGACAGTCCCCCGAAGCAAGTAGGGTGAAGTGCCTTGCCCAAGGACACAACGTCATTTGGCACGGCCGGGAATCGAACTGGCAACCTTTAGATTACTAGCCCGATTCCCTAACCGCTCAGCCACCTGACTTCCTACATTCTATAAACATCATAACCTCACTGATATGGAGTTACCAGTGCACATGAACATGACATTTCTGTAACATGTTTTTTCACCCTGGAACATTGAGGCAGGGTCATAGCAGACATCTCAGAAGAAAGGAAGTTAAAATAAAAATGTAGGTTAAAAGCCGTTTAAAGCATTGTAAATATGTTTCTGCCGGCAATTAATAGGCCACCTGCTGTAGGCAACCTCAGTATCTAACTTCTTATTATGACAAATTCAATTTTTAATTCATGATAGTGTACTCTGAAATAATCTGTGGACTACTATTCGCATATTTATTTAGAGCGATTTATCCTTTATGGTCATTATAATAAACATGTCATCACTGTTTTATGGGTCACATCAACTCGTCAAACAAGAGAGCTTGTTGACAAAAAGTAGGTGAAATTCTTCACCACCTCAAGACACCCATGAGTCTGCTCCACCTCCTGCGTGACTTCACATAAAACTCTAATTTTACTCTTACTACTACGGCAGGAAACGCATCCCAAGTCAACATTATGTTCTCCGCCCCCTTCCCACTGCTATTTCCAGCAGCCACCACCATGTGTGTACCACTGAAGGGCCCAGACCAAGAGCCTTACACAATCAAAACCAGACAAATGTGTGTTTTTTTGTCTTATATGTGTAAACACTTTGGTCAAGCTTTTTTTTTTATGACACGATTAATCAGGGCCTGATGAGACTGAATATTCCATCCTGTCCAGGAGAGGGGGTATGTGTGCTTGATTGGGCAAGGCTCTGAGGATCCAAAGGATGACTGAGGGGGTGTGCGTGAGGGGTCAGACGACCCAGAAGCAGTGGTTTCCGAGGCTGGGCCCTGCTCCTCTCAGGCCCTGGCTCTGGTTGAGACTTGCCTCTGCTTTTAGAAACTTGGCCGTCGGGGACAAAAACAAACCCCTCCTTGCCGAAGCCACAACCGACTCCACAGACATGCGGCAGCAGCTGGTGTCGTAGCAGGCAGCCTTCCCGTCTAAGTAAACAGTGTTTCAGATGGTGAGGAGTGGGAGGCTGTGGCCTGATCCGGTCCAGGAGAATCAACACAAGACCTCTCCATGGTCCACCATAACAGGATATGGTCCTCTATCCCACACTCCTCATTGCTGCATCATGTTATTATTTCCCTCAGACTTAGCCATATGGTTGGCATGGTAATATTCCATGCACATCATTGGCCATATGAAGGATTGGATTAGTGGATCTGTATCCGTAGTG
Source organism: Osmerus eperlanus (assembly GCF_963692335.1). Taxonomy (NCBI): domain Eukaryota; kingdom Metazoa; phylum Chordata; class Actinopteri; order Osmeriformes; family Osmeridae; genus Osmerus; species Osmerus eperlanus. The sequence goes on from NC_085027.1 coordinate 3,590,433, forward strand.
GGTTTGAATGAGGTTAGTTTTCCAACCACTTGGTTCTTATATAACTTTGGATGCTGCTGAGGGAAGATGGGCACAAGGAACATGGATATTTATGTTTCTGTGACTCAACAGTTGATAGAGAATATGGTTTAAAACATAATAACCCAATTGTGCAACCCAACCTTAAACTCTGGGAACAGAACGTCACAGAAATGTAGTGTCTCAGCAACTGACATCTTTTGACTATGAGAGAAGGTAAGGTCCTAACTCCAGATGTATGTCTCTGTGGCCAGTTTGAAGATAAACAATGGTGTCTTGTTGTTCCCCTTACTGTATAATTTCTCCCACTGCCTATTACATCTGTGAGTGTAAACACAGACAGTCTTGGTGAACCATAAAAGGTGGAAGACTTTATTACTGCCCCTAGGCGCAAGTTTAACACTCTCTACCTCACTGCCAGAAAGAGTTGCATTTTCAAAACAACAAGAAAGTATATTAGAAACAAAAGATTTTATAGAAGAAAGGCTGGTTTCCGTGGGCTCCTTTCATGCTGCAGTAAATCAGTAAATATAGAAACAAGTCTTACGCATGTAAAGATGCTTTGAAGCACGGGGTAGTTGTGGTGGAGTGAAAAGGATGATTTGATTAAACCAGTGTGCCCTGCCCTTGTTATTGCCCTATTTTGGCTAACAGGAGGAGAAGATGGCTGAGCGGTTAGCGAATCAGGCTATTAATCAGAAGGTTGCCAGTTCGATTCCCGGCCGTGCCAAATGACATTGTGTCCTTGGGCAAGGCACTTCACCCTACTTGCCTCGGGCCTTACTTACTGTAAGTCGCTCTGGATAAGAGTATCAGCTAAATGACTAAATGTAATGTAGAAGAAGAGGGAGAGATGGCAAAGCTGTGGGAGTTACAGTCAGGTAGTTTCCCCAGGAGAAATGCTGGCTGTTGTCCTCAGATCCTCAGTAGTGAGATAGATTGCTAGCAAGCAGTTGCCTTCACGTGTGTGTGTGGTGTCTGAATTGGGTCTGAACTGTATAGGAGTTCAACAAAATGAATGAGGATTTATGGTTTTGTTTATGTCCTCTATCTAAGGGAACCACAGCAGACAGACTGCTGATTATCATGCTCTCAGGGCAGACAGATGAGCTGAGAGAGGTAAAGAGAGGGAGAGAGAGGCGGTGAGAGATGTAGAAATCCGCACCCAAACACAGATAAACACACACACGCGCATGCGTGCACAAAATACTGTACATGCGCACACATACACACTAACACACTAACACACCCAGATCCAGAAGGATCCGGTATTGCATGCCTCATGATGGTTAGTGTGGTCTAGATAACTCCAGACCCTAAAAACCAGTCCAGGGTTCTGAAGACAAAACCATCCATCACTTCACTGCTCTGTGTGTTGGCATTTAGTCTATGTGTCTGGAGTGCATTGGCCAGAGGTGTCTGATCCTGGGGCAGACAGGCAGACAGAGCCCGCCCTGTGGAGGCCAGTGTTGGGCAGGAAGCCAAGACCTTCAGTGCAGATCCAGACCTGTTAGAGGGGAGCTTTCTGGTGCGTAAAGTTACATAACTGCTTATCTCACACATTCATGCTTAGTTCTTAGGAACATGGATATTGAACATTGTGAACTAGCAGAAAAGTGTTTCAACAACTTCAGTGGTAGTTAGTGGCCTGGGGAGTGTAGTGGCCATTTTGTTGTGTAGGGGTGCATACTTGACAATCAGCCCAATTAGCATATCAACGACATGCCAGGTAATTCCCTGAGGGTTTAGGTTGGTTGAGGGACAGTTCTATGGGCGTATGTGAAGCCCTCTGTGACATGCTTGCGTGTAAAAAGGGCTATACAAATAAATTTGATTTGATTTGATTCAGATGTCATTGTCAACTTAATTAAAATAATGAAACTAAGTATTGAGTGCACATATTATATTGAGTTTGACAAAGCATCATGGTTAATATAATAGCATTATAATACCAAAATATTACAAAATGTTATTAAAAATAACAAAGTACTGTCATGTTTTAACAACATAAAATAATTTCTTCATATAAAGTAACATGTACATTCTCATCTTCAAGGGACAATCTGTAAAGTGTCATCATGCTTGTCCAAAGAGCAACTAAAATAGGTTGTTGGAAATTCCCAGCATGGATAGGATATCCAGCGCTCACTCATACTCAGTCACACACACACACACACACACACACACACACACACACACACACACACTTACACACACACATTTCAACTTACTGATGGGTCTCAGCCTCTGAGCTGAGGACAAATCTCACTAAAGCTAGTGTGCAGGAGAGTCATTAGAATCGTGGCCTCTAATAACCCATTCAGTTAGACAACAGGCTGTGGTTACAGGGAGTTTTTAATAGCTCTTTGACAGACAGTTTCAGGTAGTAAAATTGCAGGGCACACTGTCCAGTATGTGTGAGAGGCCAGCAGTCAGGCATTGTGTGGATTTGTGTGTGTGTGAGAGAGAAAGAGAGATAGAGAGAGAGAGAGAACACTTGGTGCCTGTTGTGAGGAGAGACACTACTGCTTATCTAATCGACAGAGGAGCTGCTCCAACTGGCAGCATGCAGTAGATCCACAGAAGCTGCTTTGTACTCTTTAATAACACATGGACCCAGGTGTTGTCTTGAGCTGCTGTCTGTTGGCCCACGCTCAATACAATGTGGACATTGAATATATTTTATATCCTTAAAACATTTCATATATGGATACAGATATCATTTGGATTGACAAATGCACATGGCGACATGCCTTATGACATGGAGACAACACACTTGTATTCTGTACATTTCCTATGTCGGCCAGGTGCTAAAATCATGCTCTGACTCAGCCGCGTCCCACCTCCTTTCCTTCCACGTTACATAATGCTCTTGTAGGAATGAAAAAAAAGCTGTTTCTCCCCACCCCTTCCATAGGTCTGACTCATGCCCTTCATTCAGGACGTTCCATTTTGTCTGGAGCTTTTGTGGGCTATTGGCACAAGATTTTCGTCCATTAGAAAGGGTACAGTTTGAATTGAAACTTCCAAATTGTCAGATGGGATCTACTGGGCCTTATGTTTTGATTCTTCAGCTATCAACAGAATAACATTTCAGTTTTTAGAATATAACAACTGTTCAGAGAAATTAATCACAATCCAAGCAAAGGTCAAAACAAAAAGTACATGTATTTTAAACACTCAATCATATCATTTATTTTATCTAGCTTATTTATCACTCTGTAGACTGAATAATAGTTTTCCCCAATGCAGTGTTGACACACAATATATTTATAACTCATTCAGCTCTCTTCCCTCCTGATCGTCCTCACAGTAAACCCTGACTGGCCTGGGAGCTAACTCAGGGAGCAGATGATATTCACGGCCGTGTGGCTGCACACGACCTGAACTGGAAGCAAATTCCAGAAGTCAGGTTACATCATCACTGGTAACTGGTAAGACAACATGCTTCTCCGTGATCATCTGACCCTGCTGATATAAAGTATCTGAACAGACAGAGCACTTGGTTACTCAGTGATTCGTCTTCATTTATAAGAATGGAATATGTATGGGAAATATAATCATTAGTTTAGGTGAGCTAATGAAGAAAAATATTACACATTCAGTCCTTTCCTAGTGGTATTCAGTTACTCTAATATACCATGCATGATCTGACTAAATGCTAAATGACTAAATGTAAATGATCTGGTGATATCGTTGCACTTTCTTATTTATGGCTTTGAATGCGTTAGTTATGCAACTCATGATATTTTTCCAGTTAACATTAAGTCACTAGGTCACAGGGTTGAGTCTGTCATTGACACTACTATCACCAATACCAACTGTCACTTGAAGGATAGATAGTGTTGCTACGGAAACCCAGTAGCGTATTAGTGGTGACTCGCCTCTCTCCAGCATGGTCAAAGTAAAAAAGTGACAAGGAAAACAATAATTAGAGGTTAAGCTTGGTCTGGCAGAATACGACAATACAGCGTGTCTGCTACAAGCCTACACACATACCCAAAGTGTCAGTGGACGGGTGGGATGAAAGTGGAAACTAAGTCTCACCACAAAAAAACAAAGTCAAGACACTTTTTTTGAAGTTAGCATGGCAAACCTCAAGTTGTAGTTTTACATTTCATTTGAACAACTGAACTGAGAAGCAAAAATCAACATTGATCAAAGGAGAGAATGTTTGTCAGGAAGAGCATTTATTGATGTGTGCAACTAGCTGCAACCACCTTCAAAACTTTTGTCAACTCTGTTGAGTGTTTGCTGGTAACAAAGCAATAAATATGTTGGATATAAAATCATGCCAGCATACAATGCTGTCAGGTGAGGAATAATTTATACTACAAAAGTCTTAGCAGTCAATTAAAAAAAGCTGCCAGGTAGAAACTGTTAAGGCGAGGCGGTCTTCATCTAGCAGGTATGATGTACGCTCTTGTTTCAAGCCGATCAGTTGACCTGCAACACACAACGTCCAATTATATCCTCATTCAGCACAAGTTCAATGATACAGGTGTCCTTGAGGTATCAACAATAAATAATTTAAGACAAAACGTCCTTATAACCATGTAACTGGTCAGACACAAGGGAGTGACACATTTTTGGGAAAAGAAACACACCTTTGTTGATTAGAGACACGTCTGGATGCCGTTCAGGACGTCTCCATAGACAAAGTTGTACAGTTGTTCCTTGGACTTAGTTCCATCTAGTTGCACTGTAAAGAAGTACGCACACACAACTCAACTGTCAGATTAACATTAAAAGGTTTATACTCTACTTCAACATAACCACATAAACAGCACTTTTTTCTGTTGTAAAACCAATCTTAAAATGCACAAGAACAACCACACACGTAGGGAAGCTCATTGTAAGATCACTTACAGACATCAACTCCAGACTCTTCCATGATATTCTTATGTTTGACGTACATGGGCCAAACGTGACCATCGAACAGACCTGGGGGGTCTGGCACAGCGTAATTCCTTGAGCTGCCGGATGACAACACAGAGGAACACTCAGCTATGAAGATAGCCGCTGGAAGATGCAGTGTGAAAGTATTAATATACAGATGGGAGAAAAAATATATATCATAAACATTCCACACTCACCACCTCCTCTTTTTGCATTCTTCGTATGGAATGGAAATAAAATAACGTTGGTTCAGTACGTCGATCAAAGGTCTGGAAGAAGATAAATAAATCAGTTTAGCATGTCTGACTGAAACACGCTCAGCAAGGGAGAGAAACAGTGACACATTACTAAACAAACAGTGAATACCAAGAGTCCTCACCCATAGGTGTAGAGCAGAAAGCCCTCCACAATAAGGATGTGGGTTTCCTCATCCTTAAGCTCGGACTCTGGAAGAATCTCGGTATCCAGGGTGTTGTTGACTCCATGCGACCTCTCAAACTTTCCAGGGTTCTCCAGCCAGGCGTAGATTGTGCTCATCATGGCGTCCATGTCCAAAGCAGTGATGACTATAAAGGAGAGATACCAAAGAGGAAGGATGGAGGGAAGATGCACATAAACACAGAAACAGGTGAGAAACTTTTGAGAGAAAAACTACATCAGGCGTCTTAGTTAAGAAGCATGCAGATGGCATTAAATAAGGCGCCCGTGTTAAACACACATACACACTTGTTAACAGTTTACACACATTGAATCCCTTCCATAAAGACCCAAGCTTACCATCATACTGCTTAAAGCCATCTTCACCAACTTCAATCTGATCTTGGGGCTGAAACATACATGGATGAGATGTACCCAGGTACATTCTACAAACTGCCCTTAGGAAGTCTCTGATAGGGCTTGGCTCCCCTCGCTTTCTCCGCTCCACAGACTAGCAATCTAACTTCAGTCTATGCGGAAAACAATCCTTTTGTCGGTGACCCAACAAATGATATTCTACTTGTATCAAAGCTAAGGTTAATGTAATCTTTACACATTTCTAGGGAGTTTATATTATTGGAAAAAAAGAGCAACAATGAAACTCACCTTGAAGAAGTCATCCTGATGTACAACACAGCAATTGGGCAAGTTCTTGATCAGTTTATTCGTGAGGGTGGTCTTCCCTCCATTGGTTACCCTGAGACACAAAGACGGTCCATCAGAGAAAACCACACCGGCGAGACTTACAGTAAACACACTGTACTTGTACTGTAGCTCTTTGTTATGACAAAGACACCAATGTAACTGTAACCCACTCGCTACTACCTTATGTTAAAAGAAAACATCCTGGACGCTTCTGCATCAGCGTCACTGGTTGTCTTTCGGCAAATATTGCAACATTGTTTAAACTAAAGCAATGTACACAGCTAATTCATAACAAAACTCACACATTGTTTAAAATATTCACAAAAATTAATGAATCTTGAAAATTAATGCCCGGTTATGCTGACGAGATGACATCTAAAGGCACGTATAACGCGCCTTCCACGTGCCAGGCCGGGGCCTAGGACGAACGTTTTCTCCTCTAACCATTCATTACACTCACCCGCCGATGCCAATAATGTACTTCATGTCTGGACTGTGAAAATTTGGAAATTCGCAAGAAACGTCGTAAAACCAGGACCGGTCAGCTCACTTAAGAACTCAGTGATCAGACGGAAGAAAGCTTAAAAAGAGAAGGTTACAGGAAACGTCAACTACTTGATTCCTCCATTGCAGAATTGGGTGAAAGTTGTGCGATGTCACTCGGATGCAGTCTTCCACCAAGAGAGAACCGGACGGCAAGGCTCAGTTCTACACATACTCCCTGCTACAAGGTGATTGGCTATATAAACGCTTCAGTCTAGCGGAAACAAATCCATACGGCCAATCAGAGAGCGCTAAATCGGCCAGCCCACGCATTTACCTCCCACTTCATCATATGAAAAAAACAATTTTATGACAAAGTGCGTTTGTTGTTTGTTCCCTTCCTCTGGATTGTTCAAAATTCAGCACATGCTATTATCTTAACTTGCCAATATAGTGTCACTGACCACTGCTTTCACAATCACATTAACTGGAATGGTGGAGTTATCAGTTTTGTAACAGGAGTAACACCAGTATGTTAATTGCGTGCAGATAGTTTTTTCAAGCATTTCTTCGGACAATGCGTACAGTACCAAGCAGATGGCAAATGTAGACCTGTCTTAGTTGTGCTTTTTAATTTTAAAACATATATTGTGTATGCCTCAATTATTACTCTTAATATAATTTATAAATCTCAATGCAAATTCCGTGTGTTGTAAACTATGGTTGTAACCTAATATTTCTTTTGAATGCACGTGCATCAAAGGTTTGTCTGTAACTGACTTTTTTCTCATCACGTCCCTGTCCAGCCTATAGACCTACAACGCCACATACTCATAACCTGTCATACTTAGAAACAGCCCTTACAAATGGAGTTGTCTGGAGTTACACCAAATCACTTACAAGTGGGGTTTATACATCCTCACAACCTCAAGTAGCCGGTAGTAGGCAGAAGGTAGTTTACCAAATGTGGGATCCAATCCTATGTATTCCATGCATGAGTGTTCACCTCATCGTTAAAACAAATTTGAACCCTGTCTCTTAAAGTCATTTTCACTTTGATGCTTGTCTTGTGTTTTCAGATCATAAATGATAATCATCATGTTTAAATTAATTTTACTTATTTGAAACCTGTGAAATATGGTGTTGAACACTTTTTACACTCAGAACATGAAATGGTTTGTAGAAAATATGTAATCACATGAATTTAACTACAGTGAGAATATAGTAGACTACGCCTCTTTGGTGGCGAGAGCAGACAGCAAATTTCTCACTTGTAAATGGTGTGCATACGGTAAGCGGTGGTGAGAATTGCTGATTGCTGGTTGTCAAAGGGGAACACATTCAGTATATCATTAGAACAGTACTTGGTCAAGCTTCCAAAACATGTGAAGCTGATTCAGTTGCCATTTGTATTACCACTGTGATAGTTGTGACATGAAAATGCTAGATATCTTGGGGCTGTGCACAGTTTTGGAATGCAGTGTCCATCTAAGATATCCCTCTTAGACAAGTTATTTGCCTACTACCAAACCAAAAAGACATGTTCCAGTTTTTTCTATTCATACTTTTTTGAATGATCAGATTTGTATCAGTTTAACTTAACATTTTATCTTATTTATTCCGACTTAGCCATGTGTTTGTTGCTACCAATACATGCAAACAAAATAAAACAAGTATCTGACTATCACCCACTGCAAATGTATGGATGACAAAATAATGATATTTCAAATGTTCAAATTACTTAAACTATGTAAATTAATGAATGACGGTTGGTTATTCTAATATTCATACAGTGTATGTACAATGTTGTATAACTATTACAGAAAAGGTTGTTTTTGGATTAATCATTTTAACAAGACATTGAATCCAGATTGCACAAATCTAAGACGAAAATTCAAAGGATTGTACATTTTGTTCAATTTCACAGTGCTTATTTAGGTAGTTGGTCTGCCACCTGCCGGCAGCTGTGAGAAGACGTTACAAGTAAAGTGAAAGTGGCATCGAAATGGTTCCTAAAGGGGATCCATTTGATCAACTCAGTAAAAGTAGTCTTAAAATGACTATAGATCCGTTGTCAGATTAGTCATGAGGGATTATGTAATATCACATGTAGACTCAATTAAAATCCAGTCCAGCACTGGGGAGTCCTTGGTGTGATCATCATATTGACAGTTTAGAATCTGCAGACATCTGATGGCCAGGTATGGTATGGTATAATAACCTATATGTGATCACAACCATGGGTGGTCAGGGCCCCAAAACACGAGTGTTAAATTGAGCACAAAATTAGAAACAGATTGTTTGCATTATCGTTTACACCATTTAAAATCTATATGTAATGGTTATAAATATAAACATCAATAGTTACGAGTATTTTTAATGAGACCTACTGACCACTACCACCCATAGACATATCCCCCCCACACACACACACCCTGTTTATGTACACTGTATGTACACTATATCCCAGCAATCATTGCGCCAAAAAGCAGGAAGTGCTTTCTCTCGCAGATTCGGGGAAATTAGCCACCAGGTAGGTCTTTTAGCATACCAAACATTCGTAGACCGGGTTTCACATAGAAACAGTAGAAAACAATTTTACTTAACGTCGATATTTATGTTCTTTGTAAGTAATTTTATGGTTTGGTTAGTTAATCGTTGTTGTTGGCTAGATTGCAAGCTAGCTAGCTGTCAGTGTAAAACCACAAGTAGCTCGCCTCCTTCCTGCTTTTTGACATCGTCTGGGGCCTTGAATTTACTGATTACAATGATGCAAATAGAAATATGTGTTCAATACTTGATTAGACGGAATCGGAATTGTAGTTTATGGTAACGTTATGAATTCATCAGAAAGCCGTAAGTTGTTAACGCCTGGCTCAGCCTTGCCTTGTACAATAAATTGTAAACATTAAACAACCATACATGATACTTAATGACCGGTACACGCCTGCTGTTTTAATCTCAGATTCAGTATTAATCCTCGTTGGGTTATTAATCAGTCATTTTGATCACATAATTTGTCCCACGTTAAACTAAATACTGTTTTATTATGATAGAAAAATCATGTCAAGGAGTACATTTGTGGCTATCCTTGTCACAAAAACTTGTGACACACTTGTGACACAACTTGCTCTTCTAGAATAGGGTGAAATGAATCTTCATACAGCATTAGGTCTACTTCTGTTGGTTGGAGAGCAGTGTCTTGGTGCTTGTGAGAAGTGGTTTGCTTCTATAAGTAGGTCAGTCAGATAGTCTTTTACCACATCCCAAGAGGACCGCCTACAGACATCCTACTAATTAGTAGCAGTTTTTTAATGTACGAATTTAGATCACACAAGCTGCTACATAACACACAAAGGCAACTATAGACATATGACGTGTTGACTTGATAGGCATGAACTGATGTGGGCTGTTAATATAATATTTGCAGCTCTGTCAAGTACACATTTAAGATCTGGGAACACTGGAATGAGTGCCTTTTTTAGCCCGTCTTTCCTTGTATATAATTATGTAATTAATTGTTTGTATGTATGTATTGTTTTTTTTTAACCATGTGGGCCTTGAGCCTATAATAATAACGTTTATTATTTGACAATATTCCAAAAATCATCTACAGGCCTTTGTTGAATTGTTATCCAAATACCTCTTGATATGTCCACAGGTTTTGGTGGTCCAAGCCCTGGATGACAATCACACCAGGTTTTGTAACAACAAGATCGGTGGTAGCTGCATGTCTGTAATCTTCTTCCGACGTATGTTTGTGGCATCCCTGACGGGGTGAACAGGAAGACAGAGAGAGGACTGAGCTGAGGGAGGAAGCTGCTGTGGGCCTCTGCGTTAGCCTCAGCATGACTGAGTTCTGGGTCTGTTTCAGCTGCTGCATCGCAGAGCAGCCACAGCCAGTAAGAGCCCCTTTTCAGACAAACAAAAATGGCGTCCATGTATCTGTATTTACAGACAGTATGCAGTCACTAAAGCCCGGTGATTTTGTATTTATTTATTTTTTGTCTTTCAGAAGAGACGGCGACGAATAGATCGCTCCATGATTGGGGAGCCAACAAACTTTGTCCACACCACACATGTAGGCTCAGGGGAGATGGGGTTGGGAGTGTCATCGGTATGTGCTTTTTAATAATATTCTTAAGAATATGCAGGCTGACTGACTTGATTGATAACAAATGCATACAGATTTTTAAAAAAATCCCCTGTTAAGATTTTCTCATTTTGATTGGATGTGTCTGCCACTGTTTGAAGGTGGATACTGTTCAGGCCCAGATGAAATCTAAGGGTGGCTATGGACATGGGGGTTCTGAAGGCCCTCAATTATAACAAGGTAAGATTTTCCTTTTAAGTATTACCTATATAAACAAGTGAAAATTTGTAATAGCTACGACCACCTACACCCTTGGAATTTTTGTAAACCAACCAACCGGCAGCGAGCTATTGAGCTGCTAGTCGCAGCTAAAAAGAACATTGTGAAGGTAATGATGAGACTGAACACAATATGTTCTTTTTCCACACAGAACAATTTGGAAATCCAACTACTGATGTCAATTTGAAGAGGCGTTTTATAATGCAGTTTCACCTGAAACGGACACAGGACCTAAGTATCATACCACTGCTCTTCCAGGAAATTGTATATAATTTAATTGTTATAAAAACACTGCTATTCATTGTCTGCCATGCTGTTGCACTGCAAGAGTAGATTGGGATGGGTTAGTAGATCAATTTCTTAGTCATTGAATGCTTGTGCGTATGATGAAAAATGTTCAGGCGTGTTTGCTGTTTTTTTAGACCTCGTGGATGCCTGTATTTATTATGTGATTTGTGGAAATATGACTGTGTGGCTGGGCCACACTGGAGATCTCAAGATATGAGTCATAGTATAGAAATATCTGGTTCTTACCCAAATCTCAAAGGCTCTTAAAATGATTTAAAGTATTTAGGCAACAAGTCAATGTTCTAAGTTTCATTCTAAAATCACCTCTGATTCAGGAGACTATTTTTAAGTAAAGAATGCTGTTTTCTAAATGAACTTGAAACATGTAGGGCACACTGGACCATTGATTCTTTTACACTCCTAAAGCATACCTTTGCATTGATTTCAATATGTATTTTTATACCGTTTTCTCCTTGTTAGAATCTTAATAAAATACTTCATGAACAACGTTTTTAAGTTGTTCTTTAATATTTATAGATGTTTATCTGTTTATGATCTGTGTTGCTGTAGTGGATAATTCAGGTTTTATTTGGTTGTTCAACACCTCAAATCTCTCATTGTTTAAACTTTTAAATCTGTCGTGAGATTGTGGAGTTAATTTTAAACTCTTCTACAGCTATTCATGTTTAAAGTGGCCAGAATCTTAATTATTAGAGTTTTAATTAGTTGTATTAGTTAGTTAAGTTATTTAAAATGAAATGAAGTACTGTTCTTTTACAGTGTTAACTGACTTCAATGTGTTCAACGTGTGGCCAAAGTGAGTCATAAGACATGTAACAGGAAGTACATCGAGTAGCTTGGTGAAAATACTTTCCCTTTGATACAATGAGTCGGCGAGCGTAACACAGAATTTTTACATTTGTGGCGTGCCAAAAATGAGGTTGACGATATATTCATAATTGTGTAAATACCGGACTTTGCCAGTATGGCCAACACTGTTGTGGTCACTATTTTTTCCATCATTTTCTTGGCTCTGGAGGTAAGTAAACATACTGTACTGTAGCCGACCAGTTAGCCAGCGTTGCTTGTAATGACAGGCAAGAAAGATGTATTTAGGTTAGGCAACTAGCTAGTTAGCCGAGCTATCCTAACCCACCAGTAGCTAGTTGCTACCTAGTTAATTCACCCATCGTTAAGAGGAATTGTGTGACCATACAGCTACTCCAGGGGTTTATTCTTAGGTTGTTTCATAAATGTTAGCTATTGTTTTCTAGCTAGCTAGTCTGGTAAAGATCATTAGCAAGCGAGACTTGCTTGTCAGCTGGGGGAAGTAAAATGTTACCTAGTGTAGTCGTCAGCTGTTGTTAGGTCAATGTTCGTCAACGATAACAACAGCATATGTATTGTCTGTAGTAGTGTGTCTAAATAACATGGAACAGTTTTAAAAAATCTGAAGAAAAAAAAACCTTTTGATTAACTAGTGACTTCATGTTATATGCACACTTAGCTTTTATTTATCATATAGCGTTTCCCCCCCAGATACACTGCCAGGAGGCGGTTTTGCACGTTTCAGATGGATCTACAAATAAAGAATACTGCCTTGTTTACAATTCCACCTGGAGTAATTTGTCAGTGGAACTCAGCATTGCTGTAAGTCCACCTGCTATATAGCGTTTAACTTTCACAGTTTGGGGTCAAAATCGAGCTCTTTGTTGAGGTGGATGAACTTTCACTTCTATATAGATTTAAGATTATATAAAATATATGATTGTCTGGTGCTGAGGTGAGCATCCTGTTACTATCTTATTCACCATCAGATGCAGTACCCACTGGTGAATCTGACATCTAACCTGCTGTGCAGTGGCTCAGGGCTCAGTCCAGCAGAGATGAAGGGCAAGGTTCTGGTGGTGATGAGAGGGGAGTGTGTCTTCACCCAGAAAGCTCTGATTGCCCAGGGCTTAGGAGCTGCTGGTCTGCTCATTGCCAGCACAGAAAATATGGTAGGAAATATATGGGTACCAAGAATACAATAATAAGCATGTCTTTGGAACAGAACTACTGTTCTATTTACTATTACTATGTGCTGTGTTTCAACAGTTTGAATATTGTACTTTTGTACCCAGTGTTGCCTAGTTTAGAATAGGCTCATCAAATAGTTTGGTCCAACACAACGACCACTGTCTTGATTTGTACTTCAGTATCCCCCATCTTCCAATGATTCCGAGTATGAGAAGGTCCATATTCCCGTGGCGCTCATGAGATACAGGGACTTCCTGGACGCACACAAGGTCAGCTTCCCCATCCCACCTGTTCTTAATGTAGACGCAGCATGTTTCAATGTTTATTGATTGCTGCAGTTGTTTTTTCACAGTCCGCTGTGGTATGAGTGTATTATGCCTGTGTGTCCTCAGGTGTTTGGTGATAGGATGCAGGTGAAGATGTATGCCCCACAGGCTGCCATATTTGATGTCAGTATCATAGTGATGCTGGTAATTGGTGTTTTCACAGTCACCATGGGAGGTTATTGGAGTGGAGCTTCTGAGAGGTGAAACACATCATCCAGTCACATGACCACATGACATTACCATTCTTCCTGTTTGACACAGTCTTGTGTGTGTATAGGCCAAATTTGTATTTATGGAGTAACCAGTTAGATACGAAAAAGAATACAGCATACAATATAAACATACCCCACCCGCACATCCTTGTAAATAGAATTGAGGGGGGGGGGGGGGGGGGGGGTAAATTACATAAGGACATTTAGTTTGTTTAACAAACTAAACAAACTAAATGTCCTTATGGTTAACCTTAAATGACTTATCTTGTGATCTGGCGCTATAAAAAAAATATAATGGTAGGGGAAACACTGCATCAGTGCATGACTTCTGTGAAAGGCATATTTACGTGTCGGAATCAAAAAAAATGTGTGTGCTCACGCGTGTTCTCGACAGAGAACGAGTGAGTCGAGGTCCTTCCCTCGGTGGCGGAGATGAGGACAAGACCGACAGTGGAGACCTGAGTCTGTACTCTCCTCTCAAAGTGGTCATTTTTGTGGCTCTGATGTGTGTGATGCTCGTCCTCATGTACTACTTCTACAAGTGGCTTGGTGAGTACCGCTCCAAATGCTGCTTTCTTTGAAGCGCTCCACAAACCCCCATCCAGATGAGTCGCTGTGACGTGTTTGTCTCGTGCTTGTTTTCTAGTGTACCTCATCATCGCCATATTCTGCCTGGCCTCTGCCACCGCCCTGTTCAGCTGTCTTGATGCCGTGATGGACAAAATAGGATGTGGCACTCTGAGGTATGTTCTGCTCTGACGTCTCGACCACAAAACCTCAGCATTTCCTCTGTTCCATACGTCTGCTTCCCTTGCAAACAACACTTCTGCCACAGATGGAATTTATAATGAGTAATACTTTGTGAATCACACACACCCCGTTGTTGTGTTTCAGGTTTTGACCTTTAACTTGTGTGTCTTTGTGGTAGTTACACTGGAACAGACTTCAGCTGGCCTCTCTGTGGTCGTCTGGTTCTCTTCTTCTTCTCTCGTCTGGTTCTCTTCTTCTTCTTCTTCTCTCGTCTGCCACCCCCCTCTCGCACCCTCTCTTGTAGGTTTTAACTCCCCTTTGTGTGTGTTTTGTTTTCATCTAGTTTCTCAGTCAAGGGTCAAAGTCTGTCTCTGAGGTCTCTGGTCCTGGCATCCGTGTGCATCGCTGTAGCTGTGGTCTGGGCCGTGTACAGGAATGAGGACAGGTACTGTCTGCACAAACACACACACTTCTGTCTTGTCCTGGGGAATATTTATGGCGGTACAACAGGAAGTGGCCATGGGCAAAACTGTCTGGAGCCTTTCATAAACATGGGTGTCATCAGCAGGGGCAGGTACTGCTGTCAGTTCAGACCAGTTCTGCATTACTGACCGCCTCATTGACTATGACTACTTGTCTAGGTTTATGAAATGGAGAAATTTAATGCCAAAACATTGTGAACAATTGTAGTGGGTATGTGTATTCATACAGTCAAACTCATTGGTCCAGACTTCTAATGTTAAAACAGAGAAAGTTTATATAGCAGGACTTTACCGACAGTAAAGACTTTCAGACTTTACCGAAAATGGAAATATAAATATTTCCATTTTCAGAGCATAGTGGATATTAGTGACTGTTGTTCTGCCTATTGTTGTACTTCCTTCTCCACCCACAGGTGCAGAACTTGCTTGATATTGTATTACAGGTTCATTGCATCTTTGGGTCAAAGCAACATTGGTATAACATACTGTGTATTATATGTGTTCAACTTCATATTTGCTTGTAAAATGTTGATTTATGCTTCTCTTATGGTTTGGGTTGAAGTTAGAGGAATATGGACAGACTAGACATTACAAATATATATATATATTTTTTTACAATATTTTTTAATGTGACCTGTTTCCAAGTCTGATTATGAATATTTTTGTGGACTTTCAGATGGATTTGGATCCTGCAAGATCTCCTGGGCATCGTATTCTGTTTGAACTTCATGAAGACCATTACTTTGTCGAACTTCAAGGTACTGTCACCACTGATCCTGGACTGTCCCTGGTTAGAAAAACTATTCTGCTAAAGACATGTCTCCCACCGGAATTTTATTTTTCCTCAGATCTGTGTGATTCTGTTGGGCCTCCTACTGGTCTATGATGTGTTCTTTGTCTTCATTACACCTTTCTTCACTCCGGTACGTCACAATCCAATCATACTGCATATTCCTCACACTTTGAAGTACTGTACTTTGTTGCTTAAAATAAAGTGTGTTCAAGTAGATGTTCATAGCATGAGTGTATTTTTCCCTGGTACAGAATGGAGAGAGCATCATGGTGCAAGTAGCACTTGGCCCAGATGCAGCTGGGGAGAAGGTAACCACTTAGTCTGTCTATTTGCATGCATGCATTAATGCAGAGGTGGGCTTGCTCTATTAACAATAAGGCTGATCTGACTGCTGTGGAGCATTGCTGTTGATTTCTTAAGCTTAATTTATACTTCGGTCGCGGACACTTTTGAAATGGTCGCCGACGAAAAAAAAAAAGTGTCGCTCAGGCTGCGGCATTTATACTTCGGAAAACAGTCGCCTGTGCTCAAGGTTCGCGTGACGTAAACAGAATCATTTTACCGTTACATTCATAGCTATGGTTACATTGTTAACGCTTTGTAGCCTAGGTGATCAATCGGAGAAACTGACAATTTTAAGTTTTCACTATGTGACGACATCCGCGCCAGTAGAAATTTCTCCTGGTAGGCGACACTTCTAAGCGACGGTTAAAAGTGTCGACCGAGACGTCATTTCTGTCGGCGACCTTTTCAAAAGTGTCTGCGACCTAAGTATAAATTGGGCTTTACTGACTGTGTGTGTGTGGGGGGGGGGGCGTGGGTCTGTTATTGACACAGAGTAACATTGTGGAGGTCCCTGCTGATCCCAACACTTCCTCTGAGAAAGTAAGATCCATCTGCCCACCCATGCACCCTCCATATTGGGCTTCACTTTGGGGATAGGTGGGGGGGAGAGAGATAGGGACAGAGCCAACGAGACCATGTCATTTCCTGTATATTAACGGCTGCTAATGTACATGATATATATATATATATATACAGTATTTCTGTATGGCTCCATATTTAATACACTCAGTATTCTGAGGTAGAGATGTAGGATTAAGGAAAGGAAGCCATTTAAGAGAGTAAGGGAATTATCCGTAGGGGCGCTCACATGCCTAGCATAAGGAAGCTAAACTTATTTCACACACCACCAGTCACAAGGTTAGCATTCATGTATTTAATCAGATGCTACTGTAATTGCTCATTTTAATTCCTTGATTGATGTATGGTAAGATCTTAATTGGATTGTAATCAATTGGCCTTGTGTGCACTGTCTCTCTTGGCAATAACAATGTCCATGGCTTAATTTTGCTCTTTTTTGTCCAGATTATATTTTAAGACATCCTTGTTCAATGACTCTTTGTAAGTTTACCGTTTGTTCACTGTTACCTCAACCATCCTCAGCTTCCATTGGTCATGCGCGTGCCACGGATCTCGTCCTGGGCTCAGAACGTGTGTGGGATGCAGTTCTCTATCCTGGGCTACGGAGACATAATTGTTCCAGGTCAGATAAAACCTCATATTTACCTCAGCATGGGTAAAGGGATTTTGTATCCACAGTGCTCAAATGTTCTTTGTGCCGTTTGGTCCGGCAGGTCTACTCGTGGCCTATTGCAGCAGGTTTGATGTGTGGACCAATAGCCCTAAGAAGATCTACTTTGTCTCCTGCTGCATCGGTAAGAGGTCAGGTGGCTGAGCGGTTAGGGAATCGGGCTAGTAATCTGAAGGTTGCCAGTTTGATTCTTGGCAGTGCAAAATGACGTTGTGTCCTTGGGCAAGGCACTTCACCCTACTTGCCTCAGGGGGAATGTCCCTGTACTTACTGTAAGTCGCTCTGGATAAGAGCGTCTGCTAAATGACTAAATGTAAATGTAAGAGATAGAAGCCATACATATTATTGCTGAAGTAGCCACACTACGAAACATGGCCCTTTTGGCATTTATAGTCTGAATTATAATCTCCTGACTTGGTTTCTCTCTTTTTCTTTCCCTCTCCCTCTATCATCTTTTTTCCCCTCTCCCGCCCTCACCCCGTGAAGCCTACCTGTGTGGCATGGTGGTAACATTTGCAGTGATGCTGACGACAAAGATGGGCCAGCCCGCTCTGCTGTACCTGGTGCCCTTCACTCTGGCGTCCTCTGCCCTACTGGCATGGCAGAGGGGAGAGTTCAGACATTTCTGGTCTGGGACCACTTACGAGGTAAAGGGGGTGGGGATAGGGTCAAACATGGCCTTAAATACATTTTCATTCAGCGGAGAAAATGATTTGCAAACGTTTTCATTATTAGCTCTGGTGTGGTTTCCTGCAGTTTTTTTTAATTATGTATTTAGACTTAAATAATATACGTGTAAAAGTGTCTGTCTCTGAGTAGTCTCTGTAGTTTTCTTGAAATCACCATATTTCCTTATTGACCTTTATTCGCTGATTGACAACTGAAGGATAGGGTGCATATGCATTCGGAATTCCAAGGAAAGATTACATGAAAGGAAGCTCCCTTGGAAGAAGCTATGTCTTCCAGTCTGTCTGTGCTGTGTCTGTAACACCTGTGAACATCTGTGTGATAGTACTCACTTTTTGCATGGCCCTTAGCAGCAGCCACGCACAATAAACAATATGTCCTGGAAGTCTGTCAGAGCATTCAGTCGCTTCAGTTAGAAAGAACGTTCTACAAAAGTGACAAGGCGTAAGCCTTAGTTAAAGCAATGTAAATGACTAAAATGACTAAATGTAAAGCCTTGTTGTTTTTTTTGTTTTTTTTTGGGGGGGGGGTATAGCATATGAAGACAACACGGTATGTGATGAAATGGTGACTTGACTTTATCTCCATCAGGTGTTGGACTCTTCCAGGGAGCCTTTACTGACAGGTGTGCTCTTACCTCTGAGCCTGACATGGCTAGCCACCTCCACACGTCCCTGCACCCCTCATGTCATCTCTCCTCTGCAGAACCACGTTTTCCTTTGACACGCTTTATCATTTTCTTTTATTAACAGTGTAGCATTTGTGACCTTCAATAAATTTCCAACTTTCATCTTAAAAGTACATTCCAACTCTAACCAAATTGCATTCAAAAAAGCAGCAGGCTCCTTCTGAAAAACCCTATTAATAACATCTCCATTGACCACTAGATGTCATAAGAGGTCTTTAAATGTTTGTTGCGAGACGAATCGCAGATCCCTTTCTCTCCGATTCCAATTTCTTTGCACAGCTAAGCTCAGAACTTGACATGTTCAGGTCCTGACCTTGTTTAGAAGTGTTACTCAGTGTTCTCCATGAACCTCTTTTGTTTCTTTCCGCAGTCAGTGTTTGTCAGCTTGGGCGTTCGTCGTTGTCTGCTTAGAGTATTGTGTGTTGCGCAGTTTTTTTCATTTACATTTACATTGTCATTTAGCAGACGCTCTTATCCAGAGCGACTTACAGTAAGTACAGGGACATTCCCCCGAGGCAAGTAGGGTGAAGTGCCTTGCCCAAGGACACAACGTCAGTTGGCATGACCGGGAATCGAACTGGCAACCTTCGGATTACTAGCCCGATTTCCTCACCGTTCAGCCACCTGACTCCGGTCATTTTTCAGCAGTCATCCATCTCTCTTAACACAGAGTAAACCCGATGATAACCCCTTTTATGGGATTTTCTTTTTCCTCATCAGACAGAGGAGTTGCTGTGCAAGATGTTAGTTTAGCATATGCATGCATTTGCTTGTTGGCGGTGTGTGTGGGAGATCGCATTGGGCTCTTCATTATACTGTGTCTTTGCTATAGTTTTGTCAGGTTTGCAGCAAATATGACACGTTTGTAAATTTGTATAATTCATGTGCTTTAAATCCATCTATGATTTTCGTACTGATGTATCATTTTCTCTTTTTATTGTCTTCTAGAGGGAGCAACTGACAATTCTACAGGAGAACGGAAATGTTGACTGCAGCTGATAAACAATAAACCAACCACTGGAGTTATTTTTGTCATTGAAATTGAGCATCGGCTGACATCAATGTAAGGGAAATATTAATTAATGGATCAGGAAACATTTATACATCAGTGTGTGAATATAATGGGGGAGATGATAAGTGGGCATGCTTGGTTGTCAGTTGATCCTAATCCAGATACTTAGTTTGGAAGGCTTGCTTGTACTTGGAAAATAAAATGTTAAAATGGTTACTTTCTGTATGGTTGAAACTTTGAGGACACAATAATGCTTTTATATTACCTTGGTGATGGGCACAACCTATAGATAGACAGCACTTTAGTACTAATCTTGACAGTTATTTGGGTTTAGGGCGTTGAAATCAGAAAAATACGAATGAAAGATATGCTTTTGATAACTTGTTATGGGGTATTTTTTGTACTATATGATTTTGAACACAATTATGTACTTGATTGCCTTTTTTTGCCTTACATTAAAACTTTCTGCTGAGCGTGTGTATTTGTCTATTTGAAAGCTGATATTACCATAACATGTCTTAGCTCCCTCTAACAGTAAAAGCAAAATACATATTAATAGGAATACATTTCATGTAAGAGGTAGGCTACCATAGAAATCTAATTTTAAAGTTGGCAAGTGCCATTGTTTGAAACGTATGGGCTATTATATTGATGCAAAAGTATTACTCTTTGACGCCTTTCAGCTGTAAGCTTTTTCGCTCCGCCCTATCATGTGGTTGTGTGCTGGCTGACTCAGCTGGCTCGTCATGCCCAGTCAGTTCAGAGTCGCACAATTATGAAAAAGCAACCTTCCGCTGGAGCTGCAGCCGAGGCAAATTTCTCCAACGTCAACTGGGCTTTCCTTTCAAGGCACACCGAGAACACCGCCGATAGATGGATAAAAGCCACGGCGAAGCTCTTCCTGAATCTCAACGGTGAAGAGAATGGTGAGAGGGACTTAGCAAAATAACGTTTCTTAATTTATTTATACACAAAACTGTGTATATAGGTGAAAGGATTTTTGACTCGTGACAGTGCAGAGACGAAGGTACGAAAGTAGTCTGGCGAGTCTAGGCAAGTCGTTACATGCTGCTGCCTGTCAAAAGGCAGATGACCGTGATTTATGTGAGAAGCCTGATTGCCACTTGACTGACTACTGTCAACATAAACAACAATGTGCAGTAGCTTGACAACGGCATCAGAAGTGTATATAATCTAGGCAGGCTACCTAGCAATCTAATATTCGCCGAATCTTCCAGCCGATTCATTGCTAGGCTAGCTAGCTGACGCTAGCTAGGCTAGCTAAATGGGCACGCAGCTAGCCTAGCTAACGCGAGCCAAGATCGGGTATTTGTCAGCCTGTGTGGTCAGTGGTAATTGCAAGCTATCTTGACTGGACAACAATGCAACATTGACACCGAAAAGGCAGGTGTCAAGGCGTATCCACAACAGTGGCAACTCGTACATGGTTATTTGGTGCTAATAAGACTAGTCAACAACTTTAGCAAGGGTAGGTGTTATGTTAAATAGTCGAGCTATCATATTTAATTTAGGCTAGCATGCTAGCCAGTATAGCCAGTGACTGGCGACGCTTTGACACATACAAGTCACTACTAGTGCGTTCGTTTGCTCGAAAAGGCTATAGCCCACATCAGCTAACTTTTGTAAAGGTCTACATCACAGTAGCCATCGACAACAGTATTCTGAATTTATTAGCTAGCGAGGTAACCTCTACGAGAAGCCCTTTTTGTTTTCATAGTTGGGCTGACAGCGTTTCTCTGGTTATGGTTGATTGTGAGTCAGTGTGGTAAAGCTTTCATTGATAACTACCCGACAGGTAGTCTAACGTTAGTCTAAACTTAATAACCATCTCTCTTTGTAGCCTGGCCGCACGATTACACATACTTCTAACCATATAATTGTACACTAATAGAGCCATTGAAACAAAAAGAACTGTACTAAAATGTGAAGTATCTTGTGAGTAGGTTCTTAAAATGATGTGGCCTCTCAAATTGTTCGATTGTGATTTCCAGCCAGTACTCCTCACTTGTCTCCGTGACCTGCCATTTAAAGTGAAAGTATCTGGATGGGAATGTCCTGCATTGCAGATAATACCACACAGTGCTGTATTAAAACTCCATATATTGCCGGACTTGAAGATCTTTTTTTCTCATAGATTTAGAAAAAGAGTCTCAGTCAACTCACATGGTTATTCCTCTCGACGAAGCCAGAGAAGCTAAGCCCATGTTACGGCAGCTATGTCTGTATGCTTCAGTAAATAAGGCCGGGTGGTGAGTCTATTTGTGTTCTCACTTGGTCAGGGGCCCTGGCCCCATCTCTCAGGCTTCATTGCAAAATGGTCTTATTTCCCACAGTACTAGTCTGAGCCAGTCACATGCCCAAGCTTACCCCTGCTGCGAAGGGACATTGCTGCTGTTGCTTCTAGCAGCTCCTGGACTGGACAGGGAAGAGAGATGAAGAGGGTTTGGAACAATGCTCATACTGGTTATATAACTGGCCTAATACCATTGCTATCAGTAACACCGTATCCCCTTACATTGAGATTGAGGTAGTCTATCTGCAGTGTCGTGTGGTTTGTGTCATGGATGGTGAAGCGCTTGTCTATTTAGTGATTGTCGGTTGACCTCTGCTTTGTGTTCCAAAGTAAAATGTCACGGTGTCCGGAAATAATATGCCAGCACCGCTCTGTGGTCTAGTGTGTGCTCCGCAGTCTGTGCCATGCCTCCCTGCACCCCGTTATCTGCGAATCACATCAACTTTCAGCACACACAGGCTCAGTGGAAGATGTGAGATAAGGGTTTTCCAATGGCCGGGCTAGGAGAATGAGAAGAGTTTCAGTTTATTGTTTTGGCATGCACCCACGTAGTTCTCATGTGGTGGCCCCCCTGGAGTGCCGGCTCCTGCTCTGGAGTGCCGGCTCCTGCTCTGGAGTGCCGGCTCCTGCTCTGGAGTGCCGGCTCCTGCTCTGGAGTGCCGGCTCCTGCTCTGGAGTGCCGGCTCCTGCTCTGGAGTGCCGGCTCCTGCTCTGGAGTGCCGGCTCCTGCTCTGGTGTGCCGGCTCCTGCTCTGGAGTGCCGGCTCCTGCTCTGGAGAAGATCTGTGGGCTCAGGGAACAGGACGTCCACTGCGTTACTCATGTGAGAGACATTTCGGCAGTTATTTGGTATGCTGAGACGATTAGCATCCGGGGTTTGCATGAATGTCACAGAAACGTCCGTCAAACGGTTTCCGATTTCTCAGATCCTCATCCTTTCGTTTCAGTTGCAGCCGTAGAGGTCAGTCATTACCTGGGGGGGGGAGACCCCCTGCGATTCCTGCCCTTCCCCGCCTGGTGTTTGCGTAGGCTCGTGTAACTAGGAGTACCAGATGTGAAAAGAAAAAGCAGAATACGACAGATGCTAGCCTGGTCGAACTTACTTGGGCTAGCGTGCCAGCGGAAGCGTGCAGATCTTGTCTGTATCCTGAGGGTAGAACTGGGAGTTGTGCATCCAGTTTTTCTTCTACATCATCACACTGTGATCCTGTGACATTTCACATGAGCCCCCACACTCCAGCCAGCTTCAGGCATCCGTCCTCAGATAGCGCCTGTGAACGTTACTATAGCAAATGGTACCCTGCGATGGTGCTAAGCTAAATGCCTCTACCGTGGTGCGTTGAAGCCATGCCTGGGATCAGGGATAGGCAGAGGTCATGATAATTTCAAAGACCCATATACACTTATGGACATTTTAGTGAGTCATAAAGTGAGTGATGGACCACATTTACAGTATGCTAAGTCAACACAATTACATTAACAGGTCAACCCTGTAACTTTCTCATATTGAGAATTAAAGGCACACAGTATCAAAGTTCAGGGCCATAACTTCTTGCGACTGTACTCTGCTTATGGTACTACTGGTACTGTAGGCATGTGCAGGCTTTTAAACTCAGAAATTCTAGGAAATCGATTTGACTGTCTGGCCAGATCTCTAATCTTCCCTAACTGGCCATAGGGTTCACCCTCAGACAGTTTCTGTTTTACAGATGCTGTAAATCTGGTTTGGGTGTGAATTCTAAGAAGTAACATCAATCTTCCAGGATAACTTGAGGTTAATGTACTGGTACTGCACATTTTACGGGTACTGTTTTAATGTGTTGTTGACACCAGAGTACAAAGATTGTGGGAGAAGTTTTAAATGCTGTTGGGGAAGATGCCTATTCAGTCAGTGCTGGAGATGGCTTAGACATTTAGTGGCTGTATACAGTACACTTCCAGCAGCATTCTGTTGGAAGGAAAATAGTTAATTTGTCTGATGGAAATGGTGGCTTGGTGAGAGAGAGAGAGAGAGAGAGAAGAGAGAGAGAGAGAGAGAGAGAGAGAGGAGAGAGAGAGAGAGAGAAGAGAGAGAGAGAGAGGAGAGAGAGAGAGAGAGAGAGAGAGAGAGAGAGAGAGAGAGAGAGAGAGAGAGAGAGAGAGAGAGAAGAGAGAGAGAGAGAGAGAGAGGAGAGAGAGAGATGAGAGAGAGAGAGAGAGAGAGAGAGAGAGAGAGAGAGAGAGAGAGGAGAGAGAGAGAGAGAGAGAGAGAGAGAGAGAGAGAGAGAGATGAGAGAGAGAGAGAGAGAGAGAGAGAGAGAGAGAGAGAGAGAGAGAGAGAGAGAGAGAGAGAGAGAGAGATGAGAGAGAGAGAGAGAGAGATGAGAGAGAGAGAGAGAGAGAGAGAGAGAGAGAGAGAGAGAGGAGAGAGAGAGAGAGAGAGAGGAGAGAGAGAGAGAGAGAGAGAGAGAGAGAGAGAGAGAGAGAGAGAGAGAGAGAGACTGTTTTTCTTACAGGGGCTTTAGTTAAAGCACTGCATTCTTTTGTTGCCTGACATTCTCAGGTACCATGGTCACAGGTTAGCAGAGCCCAAGTGTGCTCTAACAACCCTCTCTATTGATATCAATAGAACCATGATCGGATGATCATATGCATCCATTCAGACTCATACAGTCTCCTAATTAAAATATATTATTAAAAGGTATATTACAACAAATGCAGAAAATTAGGCCACTAACATTCCAATGCAAGGCAACAATGTAATGATCAGCCATGCAGACAGCTTATAGAAACGAAATGGGTTAGGAAACATATAGGCCTAGCGGCTCATATGACATACTTATGTCTCTGTGGTTGGCGTTAACTCTCAACAGTCCCTGGAGCACTCTGAGAGATCTTGTTAAGATAAACTGAACTGAGGGTTTGGCTTGGAAGACTATGAGTGTTTTAATCACATCAGGTGGTGTGGACATAAATTGCTGAGGCCTCTCTACCACTCTCCTGCCTTTTATCTGCCTCTCTCCATATGGCTCATACTCTCTCTCTCACTCAATCTCTCTCTTTCTCTCTCTCTCTTTCTCTCTCTTTTTGCACCCCACCCACTGTAATATCTAGGTGTCTCACAGACACATTCATCAGGCCTCTCTGTGGCTTCTTACAGATTAACAGTGCCCAGAGTTAGAAGGACACAGCCCCACACTGATCACTCAGCCCTTAACAGAGACCTGCTTCCAAACACCACCGTCATTAACTTTGAGATTTCAGCGAGTGTGTGGAAATCGGATGTGACCGGAGTGAGACTCAGAAGGGGGGGGGGATCTCGCTGCTGATCCAGAGATCTAGAAGGTGGCTGCTGGTGTTTGTGTGGTTGGTAACAAGAGATGCACCAAGGAGCTCTGGAATGTTCCTGTACAAAGCCCTTAAACACAAAGACGATGAAGAGGACGTCCAGGTACCGATCCTGCCTTTCGACACCTGTGCTTTCTTCTCCCGTGTTTTTCATTTTCCTACCAGTTTGTGTGTGTGTGTGTGGTGATGATGCGTCGAGTATGATATAATTGCGGTTGGCCTCAGTGAAGAGGCCAGAGGTTTTGGTGTGCCGGATTGCGTAATCCCTCAGTCAGTAGCCTGATGTCTTTGTGGTCTTTGGGACCGTGGCCTAGTTTTTGTGCAGGGTTTTCTGGTGGTGGGTGAGCCTCATTCTGAGGGGGAACTTTCAGGGTTTGTGCTCTGTGAAGAAGGGGATTACTGTAGCTAATCGTTCACGGGGCCCTGGGAGAACTAGCTGAGGAGGAACAAAAAGGTATTATCGTTATCGAAAATTTTAATTTGGAAATTCTTGTGACATAAATCCTTATGTTGCCATGCCGATGCTGTTTGCGCGAAAGTACTAGCTAACATGCTGAAGTTCCCACTAACATTTAGGAAGTTTATTATTTATAATTGGTTAAACTGAAGGGTTGTATAGTTAATGGCTTTAGAAAGAGACCAGGATCCTACTGATATTGTATTTGGCTTGTTGAAGTGACTGCTGTGCAATACTGCCACAGATGGTTCACCGCTCTTTACATGGGCTATGCTGTTCTCAGGTTATTCCTAATTTACTGTTGAAACTACTGATGAATGCTTAGTTCTGTTATTAACATTTATTTTCTGGTTTCTTTCTCTGCAGTCCCAGAAATCCTGGATAGAAAGCACTTTCACCAAGAGGGAATGTGTGTATATACTTCCAGTGTCAAAAGATCCCCACAGGTATGTGTTTGTGTCATGGCCGTCTGGTGTTGGCCTGCATGCTGATGGGACTACAGTCTAATTGTATAGTGTGTCATGGTATAACCTAATTACATTCTCCAACAGTCAGTAAGCCAGTTCCCACATGATCATATTGTTTATGTCTACTACTATAATTTGGGCTTTGAGTGAGAGGCTGTGCCCGCTATGAAAGGTTGCATCTTGTCTGCAGCACATGGTGGGGGGGGGCAGGGCAGATCAATTTCCTGTTCCTGTCGATGTCTTTTGTAAAGTGTCGTATGAATGTCCTGTGAGTACTTTCTCAGTGCTAAACTTCTGGAATTTGACAGGACAGGGCCAGAATTCTATGGTGCATGCCTGCAGAGGACGAGCAGACCACAGTTTAGGGACACGCACTACATTTGCTTTACAGCTACGTTCCAAAATAGCCAGCTCTTGTGAAAGCACACCGGTAGTAACATGCTTACTAGTAGACACAATGTAACGTAGGTCGCTAACATCCGTATAATCATCTAGTTCTCCTATATACCTCTGTTCCTGTCAAACTGTCATTCAGTGTTCCCTGGTCTCTAGATGTTTAGCCGTGTCTCTGTTGTTCTTAGTTACACTTTGATTGGCCGGAGCTTCCTGTCCTCTTTCCTGCCATCTCTCGCAGTTACTGAGTTACTTTGTCCTGTATGTATTTTTGCAGCAATTATTTTCCGTTTGTATTCTCTTGTCACAATGCAAGTCTGTTAAGCCAGTACTCGTTTTAAATTCTTTTAGGTGATTTTGTTGAGAGGGAGAGGAGGGTTATAGGCATGTTTAGTAACCACAGAGGTGTCAAGGGCAGAACTCACCAAGCACACTTGATTCCCAGCAGATTTTCCTCCAAATCCTAAAAAATATCCTGATGACCCAATTTAGATTAAACCTGAAATAAGTTGGTATATATCTGAATGGAGAACTCCTAGTTTGCTCTTTTCATTAAACAGATTTATTTAAACAGATTTCATTAAACGGGGTAATTTGATCTTTTGCAGATGTCTTCCAGGATGCCAGATCTGTCAGCAGTTGGTCAGGTAAGTGTCATTATTGGAACACAGTCCCAGCATCAGATATATATATATTTATTACAGTTGAGATTGTTATTCTAACATTCTGTATGGTTGCATTCTGTATGGTAAAAATACAGACCACTCCTTGGCACCAACCACTGAAAAACAACTGAACTGTGCTCTCCCGGTTCATGTTTTTTTTGTAAGCTTACTATTTGAAGTAAAAAAATAAATAAAAAAGGAATGAAATGCAGCCAGACGCACTGTATGTTTGATGTTTTAGTATGATGTTCAAAGTCGAAAAGGCTAACATAAGTACAGGATGTACTAAAAACCAATGTGCTATTTTTAGGCACTATAGTATATCAGCTCGAATATTGATCTGTTATTAACGATATCGTCTCAAGGCTATCGTCCTTTGAAGAGATGATAGCTGTAGACGCTGTTGAGTGAAATGAACCTTGAAATGATATTCTGGAATGAGGAAGTGTTTTATATCCTATACCACCCCTTCTCAGGAAATAATTAGCTTCCAGGCTTTGTGGGACAGGATACACATCTACGCCTAAGGTGGCTGGGAAAGGGAACGGGAGCTTTTGGGTCGGCCCGGCCATTGGCTGGCTCGCACACCGGAAGGGTGTGACTCTACCGGCTCGTGTGTCTCTCCTACTGTCCTCGTCCAACCCCGTCTCTCGTCTCTCCCTCAGGTGCTGCTGTGGGCGCCTGGTCAGGCAGCACGCTGGCTTCACGGCCAGCCTGGCCATGAAGTACTCGGACGTGAAGCTGGCTGAAAACCCCAACGCCTCGTTGCCGGAGCTGGAGGAGTGGTCCGTGGACAAACACACGGAGGAGAGCCCCACTGACGCCTACGGCATCGTCAACTTCCAGGGAGGGTCCCACTCCTACAGAGCCAAGGTAGAAAACACACACACGCACACTTCAGACTGGGCTGGTTTTACTGTCAACAAAGGACAAGTTAGGTCTGGTTCTTATGGGGAAACTTGTCTTTCCCTCTTTCATAAACCTGAACCTAGTGTTCCACCGACGAAATGTGAGATCCGAGACTGTGTAACATTCACGTTGCATTATGACAGCTAATCTCTGTGACATATTCCAGCGGAAGTGTTCTATAAGAATATGAGGAAACCCCCTCCCGCTGATCGCCTCAGCTAACCCTGCTACCTGAAGGGCTACAACACCATTCGTTTCATGTTAACAGTAGGATGGGCTTTGCCTGCTTCCTCACCCCCCTGTTCCGCCGTGTGTGTGTGCAGTATGTGCGCCTGTCCTATGACTCGCGGCCGGAGAGCATCCTGCGGCTGATGATGAAGGAGTGGCAGATGGAGCTGCCCAAGATCCTCATCTCTGTCCACGGAGGAATCCAGAACTTTGATCTGCACCCTCGGATCAAACAAGTGGTGGGCAAAGGGCTGATCAAAGCTGCTGTCACCACCGGGGCGTGGATACTCACTGGAGGGGTGAACACAGGTACACACACACACACACACACACTCCTTCCCTCAGTGTGCTGATTTGGCAGAAGTGACTTAAGGTCAGGTTAAAGGGGGTGATTTGTATTTTGTGTCATAGCGTAGGTGTGGCGTGCAACTCCAATCATAGTGTTTAAGTCATTGCTCAGTGGGTCAATTAACCAGAGTGGTCTTTACTCCATTAAGTGACCCCCCCCTACAGACTTACCTGCAGAGTTGGACAAACCTGCACTCTTGATGGTGGGGCATCAATGCAGTTATTTTGCCTGGTTATTGCTATCCATACTGATTGGTGGATGTCATTGCATCCTAGGTGTGGCGAAACACGTAGGCGATGCACTAAAAGAACACTCTTCCAGATCCTCACGGAAAATTTGCACTATCGGGATCGCTCCCTGGGGGGTCATCGAGAACAGGAACGACCTCATCGGGAGAGACGTGAGACACGGATTATACGTCCTCATCTCTGCTTCACATGTCCTCATCCCTGATTCACACGTCCTCATCCCTTCTTGTCCTCATCCCTGCTTCACATGTCCTCATCCCTGCTTCACCTGTCCTCATCCCTGCTTCACATGTCCTCATCCCTGCTTCACATGTCCTCATCCCTGCTTCACCTGTCCTCATCCCTGCTTCACATGTCCTCATCCCTGCTTCACATGTCCTCATCCCTGATTCACACGTCCTCATCCCTTCTTGTCCTCATCCCTGCTTCACATGTCCTCATCCCTGCTTCACATGTCCTCATCCCTGCTTCACCTGTCCTCATCCCTGCTTCACATGTCCTCATCCCTGCTTCACATGTCCTCATCCCTTCTTGTCCTCATCTCTGCTTCACATGTCCTCATCTCTGCTTCACATGTCCTCATCCCTGCTTCACATGTCCTCATTCCTGCTTCACATGTCCTCATCCCTTCTTGTCCTCATCTCTGCTTCACATGTCCTCATCACTGCTTCACATGTCCTCATCCCTTCTTGTCCTCATCACTGCTTCACATGTTCTCATCTCTGCTTCACATGTTCTCATCCCTGCTTCACATGTCCTCATCCCTTCTTGTCCTCATCACTGCTTCACATGTTCTCATCCCTGCTTCACATGTTCTCATCCCTGCTTCACATGTCCTCATCCCTTCTTGTCCTCATCACTGCTTCACATGTTCTCATCTCTGCTTCACATGTTCTCATCCCTGCTTCACATGTTCTCATCCCTGCTTCACATGTCCTCATCCCTGCTTCACATGTCCTCATCCCTTCTTGTCCTCATCACTGCTTCACATGTTCTCATCTCTGCTTCACATGTTCTCATCCCTGCTTCACATGTCCTCATCCCTGCTTCACATCTCCTCATCCCTGCTTCACATGTTCTCATCACTGCTTCATATATCCTCATCCCTGCTTCATATCTCCTCATCCCTGCTTCACATGTTGTCATCCCTGCTTCACATGTTCTCATCTCTGCTTCACATGTCCTCATCACTGCTTCACATGTCCTCATCACTGCTTCACATCTCATCTCTGCTTCACATCTCCTCATCCCTGCTTCACATGTCCTCATAACTGCTTCACATCTCCTCATCACTGCTTCACATCTCATCTCTGCTTCACATCTCCTCATCCCCCCCCCCCCATCTTCTATTTCATTTTCTTTCTCCTGTTTTGTCTTTCCTCCTTCCCACGGCTCCAGGTGATAGCTCCCTACCAGACCCTGCTGAACCCCCTCAGCAAGCTGAACGTCCTCAATAACCTGCACTCCCACTTCCTGCTGGTGGATGACGGCACGGTGGGGAAGTACGGCGCCGAGGTGCAGCTGAGGCGGGAACTGGAGAAACACATCAACCTCCAGAGGATACACGCACGTAAGAGCCCCGCTCAGCCATCACACACCAGGACCAGGGCCTGAGAGGCAGCAGTGTCGCGGCTGCAAAACATGCGTCTTCAGAAAGCCCTCGCCGAGGGGCGTTGCTGTGGGTCGGCGTGGAGCTGTAGATCGCAGCGAGCAGGAGAGATGGGTTTGGGCTGAGAATTGGGAGGATTCGGGTCACGTTGTCCCATAGAGTTGAATTGGGGACTTTGTCTTTTCCTCTGGTCTTCAGTGCAGTCTGCCAGAAGAAGATAACAACACACAAGCTATTATCATCTGAACCGTAACTCCACAGTTATTAGGGTGTGGGCGTTGGAGTCTCTGAGAGGCCCCTAACCTTGAAATAGAAGGCATCGAACTTGCGTTTTTAACAATGCATTTTGATGTGTCTTCTAGGAATTGGTCAGGGGGTCCCGGTGGTGGCACTGATCTTGGAGGGGGGTCCCAACGTCATCCTGTCTGTGCTGGAGTACCTACAGGAGAGCCCCCCTGTCCCCATTGTGGTGTGTGAGGGGACCGGACGTGCTGCTGACATACTGGCCTACGTCCACAAGCAGACTGAGGAAGGAGGGTGAGACACACACACACACACATATCTGAATGCACACAACGCCTCTGTGCCGAAACCCCCATCCAAACGGGACTAACTGCAGCTTCTTTCAACCCCGTAGTGGACTACCTGACGGTGTGGAGACTGAAATCATCGCTACTATAAAGAAAACCTTTAACTTCAGCCACAGCGAGGCCATCCATCTTTTCCAGACGCTCGTGGAGTGCATGAAGAGCAAAGAACTGGTAAATGCTCACCTTCGGGATCCCCTTAGACACAACCAGCTGACACAACCAGCCAACCAGGACACCTACGAGATATGAAGACATGTCTGATCTGTTGCGTATTTCATGTTATTGGTCGTTGCTCTTTGAACGACAGATCACTGTGTTCCACATCGGCTCGGAAGACTACCAGGACATTGATGTTGCCATCCTGAAAGCATTGCTAAAAGGTAAACCTCCCATGCGTCTCTGTCCATCTTTTCTCCCTTTTGTTCTCTGTCAAATCTTTCTTCCAATGCATGCATCTCTGTCTGTCCTCCAGATATCAGGTTGAGGACAGAACGTCCTGCAGAGAGAGGGTCAGGCCTCCTTTGTCGAGTAAAATATTTTCTTTTCTTTTTCACGTGTCTACGTCAACCTAAGATGTGTTTTGAGAGCCGTCAGCCATCCTCTTGTCTCTGCTCTCGTGCTCCTTGAGAGATCACGTTACCGGCGTTCACAGAGCCCTATTCTTCCAACGCCCCCCCCCCTCCTCATCTCAAGCCTCTCTCCTAGCCATTCTTCTTCTTCTGCAGTCTTGTCAGACAAGAGAGGGAGATACCTCTGAGGGGAGAGGCTTCTAGGTATTCACTTGTGTGAAGCAATCGTGCTCCCCTCACTCCCTGTTACTGAGTGCCGTAGTCCTGTACAGTCTCTGCTCCTCTCAGACAGGAATGTGTTTGTGGTCCACCCACCCTGGTGAAAACCCCTCCTAGCTATTGGATTCTGGGGAAAAATGGGTTGAGTCAGTTTAAGAGATCTGGCCGAAAGACAAGTCTTCCCCAGGCACATATTTGGCTGTTAACCCAGCAATCATCTTGTTGAACCAGTAACGCACTGGCACATTCTGTAGAATCCTCCAAGACTCCAAAAAAATGCATTTGATACTTTAAAGCAAACCAAAATTTGCTAGCGTTTCCACTCAAGTAAACGGAATAGAATAGATCAATCCATGAACCTTACTTCCCCGGCTGTGATGGTAGTTTCGTGTTTGACTGTTTTGTGTAAATGTGCAATGCAAATCTCCCACATTAATCTGGCTGTCTCAAAATCTGCTCCTGCAAAGGTCTCAAAGTTGTTGAACAGAAAAAAGACTTCCTCATCGGGCCATAGTCTTTCAGGAGGCAGACGAATCCCCTCACAGCCAGTTTAAAATGGGAGTGAAGTTCAAATCCACATTGGGATTGGACCATGTAACAAGATAATCTGTGATGGGCCTATGGATATTAATGAATATCTCTTACTGTCCTGTTCTATAGTGATATAAAAAGGTTCTAGTCCTGCTGGTTAACTGTGTGTGTGTGTGTGTGTGTTCTTCTGCCCTCCCCAGGAACTGATGCATCTGCGTTCGATCAGCTGGTTCTGACTCTGGCCTGGGACAGGGTGGACATTGCCAAGGATCATGTGTTTGTCTATGGACAGCAGCTATTGGTACGTGTGTACAGGCAACAGCTGTTGGCATGCCTGCACAAATTGACTTTGGACATCCTTTTAATAGTCAACTAAAAAAAACACGCACAGGGCCAGCCAGAGTTGCCAGCCAGAGACTTTGGGACTTTGTTTGTCTAAACTAAGACGATTATACATTTTAAATTCCACTTAATAATACAATCATTTATAGATTATAGCTATTATAGTAGAGTGTTTGTCAGCAAATGAGCTTAGTGGACAAGTACACTATATCTCTCATGAGTGTGTGTGTGTAGGTGGGTTCCCTGGAGCAGGCCATGCTGGACGCCCTGGTGATGGACCGGGTGGAGTTTGTCAAGCTGCTGATTGAGAACGGTGTGAGCATGCACCGCTTCCTCACGATCACCAGGCTGGAGGAGCTGTACAACACGGTAGGTCACACGCCTGCCTCTCCGCCTGCCTCTCCGCCTAGACGGTTTGGGACGTTTTCGTTAGCAGGTAAAATCTCATATCAAACCCCTTTTGCTTTTCTCTGTTCTAGAAACAATCTCCAACCAATCCTACTCTCTTCCACCTCGTGAGGGATGTCAAACAGGTAGACACCCAGATACACAGACCGCGCGCTGACATCCATCCCCGTTATGTCGTTCACATGGCTCACGTCTCTGTTTGTGGCTCGTCACCAGGGTAACCTCCCCCCAAACTACAAGATCACCCTGATCGACGTGGGCCTGGTCATCGAGTACCTGATGGGCGGGACTTACAGGTGCAACTACACCAGGAAGCGCTTCAGGATCATCTACAACAATCTCCACGGCAACAACAGGGTAAGAAAAAAGTGGACGTTTTACATCCCTCAATCCATTTTCAGTTGTCCCCTTTTTTCCGAACCAATGGTGGTTCTTCTCAGAGATTGAGATCAGAACGTCCCTCCGCAAGGTTAGCTTCCACCTGTGTGGCTGCTGCAGCCTGACGCCCTTTTTAGCTGTCGTGTCTAACATCTCTGGGGGGGGCGGGGGTGCAGCGGTCTGGCCGCCACGCTGCAGGGTCAGGCGGTCACCTGAGGAAGAACCACGAGGCCTTCAGCATCCAGGCCGACAAGAAGGAGAAGACCCGACACAACCACTTCATCACCACCGCGCAGCCCTACAAGCCCAAGGTAAAGCCCCCAGTGGGGATTCATCCAGGCGCCTTTATCCAGAGTGACAAAGTACTGGGGGGGGTTTGAACCTGCGACCTCTTGATCTGCAGTCAAGTGCTCTAAACCATTGAGCTATACCCTCCCCTGCATACACCCAATTGGCCCATATGAGGGACAAATGCAGTTCCACTCACGACCTAACTAACTACCTTCGTAAATGTTACCTTTCTCCCCCAGTTGGAGTCGACCAATGAACAGTCCAAGAAGAAGAGCAAGGAGGAGATCGTGGACATAGACGACCCAGAGACGAGGAGGTTCCCCTACCCTTTCAACGAGCTGCTGGTGTGGGCCGTGCTGATGAAGAGGCAGAAGATGTCGCTGTTCTTCTGGCAGCACGGGGAGGAGAACATGGCCAAGGCCCTGGTGGCCTGCAAGCTCTGCCGCTCCATGAGCTACGAGGCCAAGAAGAGCGATGTGGTGGACGACACGTCGGAGGAACTCCAGGACTACTCCAAGTAAGACATGCTCACGCCCCTGACGCCCTGAAAGAGCAAGCCTGCTTTCAAGTGTTATTGTCAGGTGCACAGAACGACACAAGGTCAGACTGGGCACTGAAATTCTTGGGACAAGACAACGCAAGCAACCTAGCACAACATATAAGTACTAAGAACATAGACTACATCTATGATGAGCGCAAATAAAATAGAATAAAATAAAAATAAAATAATAGTAATGAACATCCTAATATACAAAAAAAAAAGTATGCAATATACAATAATACACATTATACACATAATTTCAACTCGGGATCAGTGCTGTCACTTAAGGAGAGTTGCCAGAATCTCTGTTCTTATAGACTGTAGAATGTCTGTTTTTGTGATGGTGATAATGACGATTATGGTGATGATGATGATGTTAATGATCATGATGTTTGCAGTGAGTTTGGAACCCTAGCCGTGGACCTCCTGGAGCAGTCGTTCAGGCAGGACGAGACCATGGCCATGAAGCTGCTGACCTACGAGCTGAAGAACTGGAGCAACTCCACCTGTCTGAAGCTGGCCGTGTCGTCCCGCCTGCGGCCCTTCATCGCCCACACCTGCACGCAGATGCTGCTGTCCGACATGTGGATGGGACGCCTCAACATGCGCAAAAACTCCTGGTACAAGGTGACCCACCTCACCGGTCATGTCGCGCGGACGCTGCTACAGTTGGGTGCGAGCTCACCCCAAGCTCTTTGAGTGTAACGCTCGCGTGTTCGTGTTCTCCAGGTGATCCTGAGCATCCTGGTTCCTCCTGCCATCCTGCTGCTGGAGTACAAGTCCAAGGCTGAGATGTCCCACATCCCCCAGAGCCAGGACGCTCACCAGATGACCATGGAGGACAGCGAGCACAACTTCCAGCATACGTCTGACGACATCCAGATGGTCTGAACACACCCAATGTCTGAACACACCTTTCGCCCATTTCTGTTTACATTACATTTAGTCATTGAGCAGACGCTCTTATCCAGAGCGACTTACAGTAAGTACAGTACATTCTCCCCGAGGCAAGTAGGGTGAAATCCCTTGTCCAATGACGCAACATAATTTTTCACGGCCAGGAATCGAACCGGCAACCTTCTGATTAACAGCCCGACTCCCTAACCGCTCAGCCATCTGACCCTGATCTGTGTGTGCGGTTGTCCCCACCGCGTGGCCGAGCGCTGTGCCGCCCGCTCACGTGTGTCCTGAACTCTCTGCTGACAGGACGTGTTCAAGGAGGCGAGGGGGGACGACAACGTGGAGGTGAAGACGGAGGCGGAGACTCACTTCCGCTCCAGGAGACTACCCCTCACCAGGAAGTTCTACGCCTTCTACCACGCGCCCATCGTCAAGTTCTGGTTCAACACGGTATGAATCCCTCCCTCTGTAAACCATATAAAATATATATACACACACACACAAACTTTTTCTTTTGTGTGTGCCTTTTTTTGTGTCAGCTTTATTTGTTGATAGGACAGTTGCAGAGAGACAGGAAAGCAGGGAGAGAGAAGGGAAGACATGCAGGTAATGGGCCGAGCCGGATTGGAACGCAGGTTCCTGCTCATGTCACACGCTCTAACCCTTGTGAGCCAGCGCCCCCAAAACTAACCACGTTTGCCCTCAGGGTGGTTTCCAGGACCCCGGGCCTCATTTGCATCTCCTAGGAGGGAATTGTGTGGTTAGTCCTTGGCCAGGTCCAGCCTTGTAGGAGCTGATACCATCAGTGAAATGCTGGACCATATAATTACCCCTGCTCCACTGCTTATCAGCCCTGTTACCATACCTGCTGTTCCTGCCTCAGCCCTGATCCCAGCAGTGATGGGCCCTCAGGCTCAGCCCAGTCACCACCCAGGCCCCCAGGGAAACACTTAGAATGAGTAATGATCGGGAGGGTGGTGTTTTCATTGTGTTTGTTTCCAGCAGTTAATGTGTCAAGCCCTAGCGCTTGCATGGATCTGAACTCAGATGGACAGATTGGATTTATGTCTTAAGTCAGTGTTTGTTTCTCACCTGGCTCTGTGTGCTTTCTCACTGACATTCCTGCTAGCTGGTTAACTCACAGCTTCTGATTCGTGAGGACTGGTGCAATGCCCATGATGCAGTTGGAGAGTAACGTTGGTTAGTTGATTCCAACTTAATCGGAGTGTGTGCGCCCATTCTCATAAAAGAGATGTGTTCGGTAGCAGAGTCTTTACATAAAGTACCCGTGACGCAACGCTTGTAAACTTTTAGACCTATTGATTTTTCACAAACGGCTCGTCCGCACAAGAACTGCACGTCCTTGGGTCCTGATCAAGACATCCGCTGACTTCCAACAGCATACAATGCCAATAATCAAGAAACACGCTCTCAAACACAGAGATTTTTAGAGATGTAGTTAGATGGGGTTCTGTTGGTAAAGTTTGTCCTTTTTCCACAAAGGAGAGTTGGGTCGGTCAGAGAGAAGGGGAGAGAGCGCACTGGAGCTGTGTGACGGTGCATCTCTAAGTCACCCCCCCCCCTCTTCCTCTGAGAACCCAGCGCTCTGCTCTCAGGCTGGACAAAGCCAGAGGCTATTTGCTCCTGACTCAGGATGTCAGAAGGTCCAGTCTCTGAGGAGGAGGCACTGCTAACCTCTCCTAAAAATACTCGTGTCATGCCTTGTAACATGCTGTGTGCTTCAAAATGTACCATAACAGTCGTATCCTTGTTTTCCAGCTTAGCGAGTGAGGAGGTGGGGGGCGGGCGTTTTTAAACGACCGTCTTCACTGTTCTGTATGCAAGCTTGTGTCTGAATCTGATGGGTTGTGCTGTTCCTCGTCAGATGGCGTACCTGGGTTTCCTGATGATCTACTCCTACGTGGTCCTGGTGAAGATGCCGGAGTGGCCGTCACCTCAGGAATGGGTCGTCATCCTCTACATCTTCACCTCCGCCATCGAGAAGATCAGAGAGGTACTCGTACTGCTCTACCAATCTGTCTGTGTTCGTCCTTGACCCGGCCATCTAAGGAAGCCATGTTTATCATGTCGCGAATTAACGAATGCCAGTCCCTTCCGGAAAGGGTGTCCAGTCACATGCATCTCCCAAGGCTCTCCCCACCGTTCACTGTTCTCGGGTTTTGTTTTGTTTTTTTCTTCCCAGATGTTCATGTCTGAAGCAGGGAAGATCAGTCAGAAGATCAAAGTGTGGTTTGGCGATTATTTTAACCTCTCTGACTTTCTGGCTATCGTCACCTTCTTCGTGGGCTTTGGGTTGAGGCTGGGAGGAGATGACGTCTTCATCCCAGGCAGGATCGTCTACTGCCTCAACATCATCTTCTGGTACGTGCGGCTGTTGGATATTTTGGCGGTCAACCAGCAAGCAGGACCCTACGTGATGATGATAGGTAAAATGGTGAGTGGTCTCTAAAGCATTTGGCAGTGGCCTTAAATGATGATAAAGCAACCTCTTTAAATGGGAAAAAAAAACGTTTTTCAAATGATTATCGCAGAGAAACCTTTTACCCGAAGTGGTTAGCTATAATTTGGGCAATGCTTAAACCGTCATGAACAGACCATTAAGTACTATACCCAAAGTCCAAAATTGGTGCCACAGGAAAATGGATCAAATTTAGACTTTGGGTACAGTATACCTGGAATACAGTATATAGTATAATGTTTCAGCCTACTTCGAGATGCTCAGAGGAGGTGACGTTGTATAAAGCGGGTGTGTGTGTTGCACGTTCTAGGTGGCCAACATGTTCTACATCGTGGTGATCATGGCTGTGGTCCTGCTGAGCTACGGCGTGCCCAGGAAGGCCATCCTCTACCCCAACGAGGAGCCCAGCTGGAGCCTGGCCAAAGACGTGGTGTTCCAGCCGTACTGGATGATGTACGGGGAGGTGTACGCATACGAAATCGATGGTAAGGAAGACTATGATGGTAAGGACAGTTTTCCTACAGCTTCTCACCACCAGCATGGAGGCTGATTTGTCACCAGAAAAGCACTGGAAATCAAAACCCACGTTGGACTAATCATCGCGCCCCTCACCCCCCCCTGTCTAGCTCTGGACCTGTGGGGCTAAAGGCCTTGTTGCAGGCATTTTGTTCCCTCCCAGTGCTCTAACTCACCTGGTTCTCAGCTTAGCGGCCTGTAAGTAGGTGTGTTGATGCTGGAGTGGAACAAAACAGCCTGCCCTTGCCCTGACCAAGATCAGAGCTGGCTACATCTCCTTCACACGTTGTCTAATTCATATTGTGTAGCAGAAGACACCAAAATAATGCTAAACCTGTTAAAACTGCTCAATTTTATTATTGAATTCTAAGAAAAATACTGAAGAACAGCTTAGTCAATCAGTATATTTTCCAACCACTGATGGGCTGTTTGTCACGTGATGGTGTTGGGGCACATTTGTGCGGTGTGTGTGTGTGTGTGTGTCTCATTGTGTAACCTTTTCTCCGCAGTGTGTTCCAATAGCTCTGAGAACCAGATGAAGCCCCTGTGTGCGGCCGGCGTGTGGTTGACACCCCTCCTACAAGCAGTCTACCTCTTTGTACAGTATATACTCATGGTCAACCTTCTCATCGCCTTCTTCAAGTAAGACCACCCCTGCACTTTAGTCTAATTAGCCTATTTTCAGATATAAAACAATACAATACTTTTTTTTATATATTCCTTTAGCTGACAATTTTATTCAAAGTAATGTACAGATCATGTGGACAGCTTTACACAGTCTTGTGTGACAGCACATTTATATGGGTCTTTCTCTTTGTCCCCCAGTAATGTGTATCTGCAAGTGATGTCCATCTCAAGCCTGGTGTGGAAATATCAACGCTACCACTTCATCATGGCGTACCATGAGAAGCCAGTCCTCCCCCCCCCCCTCATCTTCCTCAGCCACCTGGTGACTCTCTTCTCCTGCATTTGCAGGAGGAAGAGGGAGTACCGCACACATGGACCAAGTATGAGACAGCAAGAAATCCCCTCTGTGTTTCTCGGGCCTGAAAAGATTCTTCTGGAGTCTACTAGAATCGACCCAATTCAGCTAATCGGGTACTCCTTCTTTTCAGAGTTGTTTTTGACAGAGGAGGACCAGAAGAAGCTCCACGACTTTGAGGAGCAGTGTGTCGAGACGTACTTCCACGAGAAGGATGATCAGTTTCACTCTGGGAGTGAGGAGCGGATTCGAATTACCTCAGACAGGTGGGCTCGCCGTGTCATGACCAGAAGCCAACCGTCTCCCTGATTTGTGCCTCACTGTCGTTTTTGTAAACTGACATTCTTGTCTCTTTCCTGACAGGGTTGAGACCATGTGCGTCCAGTTGAAAGAGGTCGGGAACAGGGTTAACTTTATCAAGCGCTCTTTGCACACTCTGGACTCTCAGATTGGCCACCTTCAGGACCTCTCGGCCCTGACGGTGGACACCCTGAAGGCCTTGACTGCCCAGCGGGCCTCCGAGGCCAGCAAGGTCCACAACCAGATCACCCGCGAGCTCAGCCTCTCCAAGAACGTGGGCCCGAGCCTGGGCCCCACGCCCGGTGACGCTGGCCCCCTCTCCAAGTCCTCCGTCCTGGGCAAGCGCAGCGTCGGAGCCTACTTCAGCTCCTCCTTCGCCCAGCCGCCTGCCAACATGGCCGACTCTCTCTTCGGGAGTGGCGTGGATGGAATCGATGGGTTGGGTCTCGGCCGGAGGGCAGGACCAGGGCCGGCGCTGGACCCTTCCCCTAGCCCAGCTCTGAGCCCAGAGAGGATGGGGCTGACTGGGCTGGGCCACCTGGCTGCAGAGGCTGGCTCCTCGGGCAGCGCCAGCGCCAGTGCCTTCACCCTCAGTGCCATGGCCATGTCCCCCCCAGGCCTTCGTCACAGAGGCCGCTCCTTCACCCAGAGGCAGCTCACCCGTCCACAGGAGCCAGGCCTCTCCGACTCCCCCTCCAGCCTGCCGAACGTGCCCTCGCCCGACGCTCAGTTCTACGTCAGCACCCCCTCTCAGCCCAGCGGCTCGAGCCACCCTGAACTCACCCTGGGAGGAGGGGCCCACGTGGACCCCATCCAGCCAGATAGTGTCACTGTAGAGTTTGGGGCGTTTGTGGGTAAGTGTGAGCACGGAGATGATGAGAAGCAGCAGGAGGAGGAGTGCCCGGCATGTGTATATCCTAGTGTTGTCATTGTGTCTACCGCTTCTGCTGCAGCTGCCCCTATTTGCTTGCCTGCTCCTTCAAAGAGGGTTAGAATAAGCAACTGCGTAGAGAGACATTTGACAGATGGCGGGGAGGGTTACGTGAACGAAGCGTTTTGCGACGACGAAGGTCGATCCCAACGAGCGCGGCAGAACACGGGTGCGTTGGGCTCTCAGGCGGCAGGTAAACCGGCCCCATCACAGCCGGACGACTGGCATAGAAACAGCCCCCTACCTGGCTGTGCGCTGGCCCCTGCTGTGGTGCCCAGGAGACCCCACAACCGGAGGAGCAGTGAGGGGAGTGTGTCGGGGCCTGTGGCCCCTCGAAAGGCCTCCCAGCTGGGGCAGAGCTGGCATGGAGGCCTGCTGTACAGATGGAGCGCAACCAGAAATCCAAGCAGTTACAGAGGTTTGAGTCTCAGTCTGAGTCTAGGAACAGGGATTGTGGCTGCAGGGTGCTTGGGCATCTTTCCATCTCTCTCTCGTTCGCTCTCTCTCTTTGTGAAGACATCAGAAATGACTAATGGAATCCTCTCCCCATCTCTTTGGTTAGAAACTAATATATATATATATTTTTTTTTTTTTAGGACTGTGTTGGGAGTTCAATTAACAATGTTGACTGTCTTACACTGACTGCTTGTTCCAATGTACCAACTTTACCATGTTTGTATTTTATTTATTTAAAAAATAATAATTGTATAGCATACTCATTCTACCTGATATGTCAAAGTTTTTAGTTTGAGTTTTTTTCTTCTATGGTTACAACCTTTTTGCATCAAGACAATGTATGACTGTCCGACTGATTGGCAGGGTGTTAACACCATCTCTTCGTTGGGCTCAGGATTTGTTACAGAGGTGAACGGTGGAGGTGTTTTTCTGTCTTCATCAGTAACAGGCCTGAGTCAGGCTATCTGGTTGACTGTGGTGCTATACTGTTTTTGTTTTTCTAAATTGTCTCATGAAAAGATGTTGACTGGATCCAGGTATTAGTGAGGCTGTGGTGGCTATTAAAGCCAGCCACCCCCTGACCCTGTCTGGGATTGACTCATTCTGCTCCTTTGTCACGTAGGTCATAAAGACAACCTGGAGCTGCAGTGCTCTTTCCCCAAAGAAAGCCCTTCTTCTAGCCGCCAGCTCAGCCCCGCCACACACATCAGAGAACAGGTGTGTGTGTGTGTGTGTGTGCGTGCCCATTCGCCCTCACCTAAAGACTGATGCTGTTGTTCACACTATAGATGGTTCTTTATTGGAAAGTTGGCTGTTATTGTATCCCTGTTTTTAAAATGAAAGGACGGGAAACAAAGGCCGGCTCTCTGCGTGTTTCTGGCATTTGCATAAAACCCCTCCAGGGCAAAGCAGACTTCCACAATGGCTCTTTTACATAATAGACCTGCCCATGCCTGCTGTTTTCAGACTCATATCCAAGCTCTTGGTAGAAACAGCAAGGTTGACCAACCATGTTCCTGGAAAGCTATCATCCTGTAGGTTTTCACTAACCTGAAACGGCTTAAGATCCGGCTAATTATTATTAGAAAACGCACAGGATGGTGGTTGTCCAGGAAGAGGGTTTTTGCAGCTCTGATGTGGAGGACCTGGGTCCCATTATCTGCCCTCAACACTGCTGTTTCAATCTGGCCTGTGCGGTTGGTCCTTTGACCAACCCTTGGGAGGTGACGTTAGACTTCTAGAATGTAAAAACGTTGGCTGGTTCTCAAAGTGTCTCGTCTGTATGTCCCCCTCAGTCACAGCTGGAAGGCCACGGTCACATGAGGACAGTCAACTCCTATGCCGGCTTCACCGAGTTCGACAGGAGCCCGGCCTTGCTCCACCCAGAAGCCTGTAAGACTCGTAGACACGCCAAACACACCTGTGAGCCCTCCTCTTCTGCTCCCACCAGTCCTGGATTTATCAGAGGGGGGCCGTTAGTGATAAAAGACAGTCATCTGGTTCTCAGTGACATCCTCCATGTCAGTCCTGTGCACCATCTGGCTGAGTCTGGCACAGTGTTAGAGTTACGATCC
The DNA here is from genome assembly GCF_963692335.1 of Osmerus eperlanus. Classification (NCBI taxonomy): domain Eukaryota; kingdom Metazoa; phylum Chordata; class Actinopteri; order Osmeriformes; family Osmeridae; genus Osmerus; species Osmerus eperlanus. Next base: position 3,633,150 of record NC_085027.1, read on the forward strand.
CATTTTTGGAAACCGTATTTGACTTAAAATGCCAGACACTACATGAATAAATAAATACAAAAAACCTTTGAAATAAACTGTAAAATAGTGAGTGTAGTCCCTGGCTTGCTTCTCTCTGCAGCTCTGACTAAGAGAGAGAGGAACAGAGTGTCGGCCGAGGACATCAGGATCCACGAGGAGCACAGGGCTGTGCTGCTGCTGGTGAGAGGATGTTGTCACCCCCCCCCCCCCCCTCGCGTGTTTAGTCTTGTTGCACTGCCCTATCGTCAGAACTGGGTAATATGCGGTGATGTTATTGTGGCACTATCTGATCAAAAAGAACACAGGCCGTTACTTGGCTGTAACTTCTGAAATACTGTTAGAACTTTGCACTTCTGGTCCTTGAATATCTGTACTTAGTGTAAGCAGTATTTGTATGTCGCTTTGCATAAATCATCTGCTAAACGAATTCATGTCAAATGTAAATATTAGTCTTGGTAGGAAAGTCAATGATCTTAGTTTTCGGAGAGTACACTTAGGAATGGTTTGCTGGACCCCATGTTAGTTTCCTCAAGGATCACAATGATTCTTGCTTAGTCTTGCTGCTCTTGTTGGTTAGTGGTAACTGATTAAAATTGTTGTACTCGCTGTGAAATATTTTTTACTGTTGCTTGCTTTTCTACAGGTATACTTGCACTTATAGCGATTCATGTTGTTTAATTGTAACTTGTTTAACTACATGCTCTTGTGGTTCTTCCCTTTGTCACTTATTTTGGTTGTTCACAATATGTGCTTCATATTTTGGCTACCCGCAATGTTTTTGGGGCTATCTTGTTGTTATTATCAGTGACCTATGCACTTTGTAAAGCTCTCTCTTGGAAGTCGCTTTGGATAAAAGCGTCTGCTAAATGAATAAATGTTAATGTACACCCGCCTTTGTTGTCAACTCATGTGTTTCCTTGTCTTTCCAGGAAAGAGTGCAGGTCAAGTCGGCACAAGCCAGCAGTCTGTAAGTATCTCTCAAGATTTTGAGGCATGAAGACACGCTAATGTGTCATGCCGTTGCCATATACTTTGGGTGGCAATGTTAGCTTGGTCCTAACCAGACCCTCGTACATTTCACTTGTACAGAGGGTCTGGGATCGCTCCATTGACAAGCGTTAACTTCTTTGAAGGCGGGTACTCTGTTGAAGTTTCAAACTATTGGATCTGCCCAGAGCCACTCTGATCTGCCATAACCAATCGCTAGCGTTCGCCTTAGCCAACTCCTTCACCACAGCCAACTCCTTCACCACAGAGCTAGCTGCCGTAGCTGGAAAATCAAACTGTTCCCGAAACCCCGTGGGGAGGAGGGCCACAACATCATGACCACCAACAAAACTCAGCAAGGATTGTTCTTGCTCCGGCTTTAACTTATGGATATTCGGCAGCGTTGCCACAACCGCAGAATAGCTTTGCTCGCATCTTTCTCCGCCGCCATTACTGAACTACAACTCAAACTAGTGCACGACATCAACGTCATTGTTCTCAGCCACTCCCTCTGTTCGCTGATTGGACGTACAAAAAAATTGTTTCTGAAAACCGACTGATGCATTGAAATCCCAGACCTAGTACAGAAGCAAAATCCAAATTGAGCGGAAGTACGTAGGAGGGCAGAGCCAGGCTAGGGCAACATTACATACATGCCCAGTTCTCAGATCGCCTCACCGACTTGTTCTCTCTCACCGCCACACTTTCACGTCAAACTTTCTGTAGCAAAAACTGGTTGGGTGTAGTATGATCCTAGTACCTGGCGTTCGTCCAGGCTTCACATTCTCAACCTACACTAACTCCTTACCCCCTCACTGCCCTTCCTTTCCCCACGCCCCCCCTCCCCGCTCTCTTTATCCTGTATCAAAGTCCCCCCCCGCTGTGGTACACTGCCAAACCTGGATTAGCGTTACCATGGTGACAGCTTGGCTCTAAATGGACCTTTTGTTTTCTGTGTGTGCCTGTATTTGAGGAACCTGAGGTGGGAGGCAGGATATGTCTTCAGGTCTTTTGTAACACCAACAGGTTCATAACAATACCAAGTTAACTCGTCTCTTCTCCTCTGTGTTTAGCAGGGCCCCAGGGGAAGACACTCTGAATGGTATGAGCTTTTGAGACATTTCCCACACGTTGTGTGTCCCTCAGGGCTCTGTTGATAGTGCGTAGGTGTTCATGCCCTGGTGTTCTTACTTGGTTGCAGCTGCGGCGTGTCTCTACACATCCAGGCATGCTCACCTCGGGCCACGAAAAGACTGTGAGTCCCTCCTCCACAGCCACAAGAAAGCTTCTACCTGCATCTGCGGGGCGGGACTTACTTTCTGTGATGTTTTGGTTTTTTAAACGAATACATTCAACCATTAACCGTTTCTGCGAAGTATCACAGAGGAAGAAATGCTTGACTTCTTGTTGTGTTGTTTACCACACAGCCATTGGATCCCCCTTCAAGCCAATGGAAAGCTACCAGTATTCAGGTAGGTTTTGTGTGTTTGTAGATTACACATGGAGTACACTGAAATCGTGCGACTAGTTGTGTAGGTAGTTGTGTTACCTCTGTTGGTGTGTGATGTGACAATACTGGTGTGTTTGAGGATGTTAATCATCCCCCCCTGCAGCTGTAGAGCGTAATAACCTGATGAGGCTGTCCCAGAGCATTCCTTTCACCCCGGTCCCCCCTAGAGGTGAGACACAGTATTACACCTGGCACCTGCTGGTGCATCTGATCTGTTTAACAATTGTCTTTTTTAAATGTGTATTCATTTAACAGACACTCTTATCCATAGCAAAATATATAAATAGTGCATGAGGTGCAGCAAATAACCAAGACCTGGAAGTGCACAGTCCAAGAGTATTTTTAGTGATTAGTACCAAGGAACGGTCCACCAGCAAAACAATGAACTACTACAATATTACATAATTTGTGTTATATTCATGGGTTGGTATCATCTCTGCATTAGAAGGAGAGATGATAGCTGACACTAGTATTCCTAGCCTGCCACCTCTCTCCCTGTTGCATAAAAGCCAGAGAAGCAAGTCTCCAGCCAAGTATCTTTCAGACCAGTTCACCCCCTGCTGCGCTGCCCCTGCAGGTGAGCCAGTGACAGTGTACCGCCTGGAAGAGAGTTCTCCCAACACCATCAACAACAGCATGTCCTCCTGGGCCCAGCGGGGTCTCTGTGCCAAGATCGAGTTCCTGAGCAAGGAGGAGATGGGCGGTGGTCTGCGGCGGGCCCTCAAGGTGCTCTGTACCTGGTCGGAGTACGACATGCTGAAGCCAGGACACCTTTACATCGTCAAGTCCTTCCTGCCGGAGGTCATCCAAACCTGGCAGAGCATTTACAAGGAGGACACCGTGCTGCACCTATGTCTCAGGGTAAAACACACACACACTCTCCTGTGTCGTACAGGATATGGAAGTGCTGGGAAGTTCCTCGGTCACTGTTCGTCTCGGACGTCTGATCTCTTGACCGGGGAAACGGGCTTGTGAATGGAAATGGCAGCGTCGCGATCGTTTGATAGGGAAATGGAAACGTCACGCTTGATCATCCTTATCTCTTCCCAGGAAATCCAGCAGCAGAGAGCAGCTCAGAAACTGACGTTTGCCTTCAACCAAATGAGGCCAAAGACGATCCCATATTCTCCCAGGTACACACACACACACACACAAACAAACCGAAACTGAACTGCATGCTTGAGCTACTAATACAAGTAGAACGCAAGAAGGTGTTAATGTATGCCACTTTCATGCTGTATTCTTTTAAATAATAGGCCTATATGTTAAACATCAACTTCAGGTTTTGTGTCAGTAGTACATTGTACACCATGGGCCTACGTAAGAAGTCACATCTGCACCTATAGCCTTTTCACCGAATAGAAAACCCTTTCACCACCCTTGCAGGTTTCTGGAAGTTTTCCTGCTGTACTGTCACTCTGCTGGCCAGTGGTTCGCTATAGAGGAATGCATCACAGGAGAGTTCAGGAAGTTCAACAACAACAATGGAGATGAGATTGTCCCTACCAACCTGCTGGAGGAGACCATGCTGGCCTTCAGCCACTGGACCTATGAGTACACAAGAGGAGAACTGCTAGTGCTGGACCTGCAAGGTAACCACTCATTCAGACCCCCCCCATACTAGCTACCCCCCATACGAGCTACCAGGTATACGGGAATACATGCAGTGATACCTGCAGACTTGACCAGTAACTGGCTTTCTGTGTGTCCATAGGAGTCGGGGAGATTTTGACTGATCCGTCTGTTATAAAGAGTGGCGAGAAAGGGTGAGTGTTTTTTTTTCTGGGATGGTTACAACTGAATGCTTCATGCTACTCTATACTGTATGAAAGGAAATGATCTTGCCATTCTGTACCTCTTTGGGCACCATTAAAGTAATGTTGGCTCCTGTCCCCAGCAGATCCTATGATATGATATTTGGACCTGCCAACTTAGGGGATGACGCAATTCGAAATTTCCGAGCGAAGCACCACTGCAATTCCTGCTGCCGGAAACTCAAACTTCCAGGTAAGGGGAAACCAGTGTTTTCCTTCCCCTCTTGACTGGCTCCAATACTCCACCAGGTCGAACCCTAACTGGTTGTATATATACACAAACCACCTCTCCTCCATTCTCCTGTTGTTAGATCTGAAGAGAAACGATTACACACCGGATAAACTGACCCTCCAACAGGACGACTCTCACGACCCTGGGGGTGGGCTCAGGGAGTCCCGCCAGTCCATGAGGCTGATGCTGTAGGTGACCTGGAACCACCACAACCGGCCAGTGCTTTGATGCTGTAGGTGACCTGGAACCACCACAAGCGGCCAGTGCTTTGTCCCCACGGTGGGAGCCACAGAGGTGCTAGTACGCACACCTCCACTGGAAGAAGTCACGCCTGGGTTTCTATGGAGACCGATGCATGCAAGACTGTGTTACGTTTTTGTTTGTCCCACCACGCCGCAAATCATAAAACATGATTCTATTTTTAAGATATGTAAATGGAGGAGGGGGGGGGGTGAGGGGGGGGGGGACTTTTACAAATGTTTTTTACAAGTTTGTATGTTAATGAGTATATATAAATAGCTATCAACAGGTACAATATCACTGAATAGAGAGGGCCTAGTATTTATTATGAACAATAAGGTGTTGCCTTGTAAAGAACTTCAGCAGTTTTAAGTGCATTGTCAGTTGCAGCAGTTTTGAAAGGGACATCCTGCTGATAGGCAGTCTGCAAGACTTAATGCAGAATGTCATCAGATTTCTTTATTTTATGTAAGTGTCATTGTATTATGGCATTTGTGGTTCAAACTTAATGGAGAAAAAAAAAATCTTGTAAAATATGGGCAAATTGCAATGCAACTTGTACAGTACAATATATGTCCTTTTTATGTGTTGAACTTTTAAAGTGTGTCCACCAAAAAATGCTGATAGTTTTTTTTAATGTTACAAAGGTACTATCCTTATTTCTTTGTCATCAAGTATTGTATGAGCAAATTACAATCTAGTGTATCTTATAGATACTATTATCTGGCACGAGTTGAACAGATGAAATAATGATATTTTATGCAGGGGAAGTGAGATACTTATGGGTATATTACTGGATACATTTTTTTTTTTTTTTTACTGTATATATCATTTTAAACTAATAAAAAGTAAAAAGAAAAAAATCCTGTATATGAATTAGATACATACACCCCTTTTCAAACATTCAAACTCAAACAACTGATGTTGGTTGGATACAGTAGTGATGACATGCATTTACACCTGCCTTGCATGTCGTGTGAATAGGGCATACTGGAGTCTTGGAGACGTGCACATTCTACACATACATCCAGAGGTCTCTTGGATGGCCCAGCAGATAAAGATTTTGCCATTTTAACATTCCTCTTTGTATTCCCGAAATGTATCGTTTCCTAAGCTTAAACTATTATGATTCATTTATAATTAACTATGATCAAGTCATCATTCCTCCTGTTTCTATCTGGCTTGAGTATCTTCTGCTTCCTCATGAGGAGCTGAAGGTGCACAGTAGTCAGACCCCGAGGAGAGACTGGTAGTGAAGGAACACAGTAGTCAGACCCAGAGGAGAGACTGGTAGTGAAGGAACACAGTAGTCAGACCCAGAGGAGAGACTGGTAGTGAAGGAACACAGTAGTCAGACCCAGAGGAGAGACTGGTAGTGAAGGAACACAGTAGTCAGACCCAGAGGAGAGACTGGTAGTGAAGGAACACAGTAGTCAGACCCAGAGGAGAGACTGGTAGTGAAGGAACACAGTAGTCAGACCCAGAGGAGAGACTGGTATTGAAGGAAGCTCACTTGGGTGCTTAGCTGAGTCCTTCCCTGTTCTGAGTTGATGTAATCTGTCTGCCCTGGAGAAATCAGGGTGATTAAAACACTACAGTTGTATACAGCTGTGTATAATGTCTGATATACAGTTATGTCTGTTGTATATTTAGTTAGGATAGAACCAATACAGGCTTCCTATTCTCCTTCTTGGATCTATTGACTTATTTGGCTCACAAATTCGTCCTGTCAATACACTATCCTTATGATGTCAGTCTTAATGTTAACTGTTATTCTTGAAAAATACTAATTTATTGAGTCACAACTAGTTATCCAACCGATTTGTAATATCGCAATTTGTGAAGGTGATTATATTACGTTTATTTCTGTGTGTCTGGCCTGTCCTGGGGCTGGTTACTATTTTGGTGAAGGACCAGTATCCTCCCCATGTAATACAGTGGCCTGCAGGTAATACTGCAACAGTGTCAGAACTCTAATGCTTCTGTAAGTAGCTTACCAACCGTCTCAGTTCCAATCCTTTTCACCGGCTAACACACAACTCAGTCCCGGTGGACAGAACACCCACATAAAGAACTTCTCTCCCTAGGTAAGGACTATTATGATCTGTTCTTATTTGTAGTTATGTTTTACTGTTACGAGATGACTGCAAAAGCAGGCCCCTTTGAGCAGTTTCATATTGTAGCAATGGTTGATCAAAATGTATTTGCAATGTGGTGTTAAATGTAGCAGCTTAGGAGTTTATCTTATTGTTCAAATACAGAATGTAAAGCACAAAAACTCAAGTAAAGCTAATTGAAGAGCTATTTTTAGCTAGAGACTGTACTTTAGGCTAATGGCTAATGATGCTCTTGGATTTACACTCTCAAATTCTGCTGCAATGTGAGAGCACTTTGTGTATCATGAGGGAGATGTGAACTACAGAAGCTAAAATGTATTATCTAAGAACTTGAGTACCTTCAGAACACTGTCTGTGACAAACGTATTTATGACTAATCCTGATTTTCAAAATATAAAAAGTAGAAAAAAACTATATTTAGGCTATATACCAGGTTTTTACTGCGGAGTGTAAGACAACATACTGTATTTCTGATGGCAATCTTATCGTAATAAGAGTATAACATTGCTATACTAGAGCTATCTTCTTAAATAATAGTCAGTTATAATCGCTTAATGTGTAATGTTTCACTCTCAATATGGATTATTGTTCCCAAGGTATACAATGAATACACATCTGTACGAGAGAGACAGTTAAGCTGTATCAGTATGGCATATCTATACAGTGTATGTAAAGTGTTTCTAGTCCAGTAAGTGTGCATCAGTGGCTCCCAGAATAGTCCTACTGCTCTCCTCTGCTTTGAGAAGGATCAGGCAGTAGGGAGATTACCCACTACTTATCCCCTATACAGCTGTCCAGCCACACACCCACACACATACACCCACAGCCTATCGCTTACATGTTGCAACCTATAGACCTGCTCCAGAGCATCACCGAGTTCCAAACTCCAACTGTCAACTACATCAGTAGAAACTCCTTCAACCATCCGCATGGTAGAGTCGACACACACCCTAACGCTCCAGCGTGATGGCTGATGACATTTCTCTGTGTTTGGTTCCACGTGTCCCTCAGATTGTGTGCTCGACCAGCTGCAGTCATGTGTGACCAGACCTTCCTGGCCATCACCTTTGGCCCCTGCGAAAACTGCACCGAAAACAAACCTCTCATGAACCTCTACATCAAGACGGACCCCATCAACTACTGCTCACTATGTGTGGAGACGGTATGACCTTTGACCTCACACCCTACATAATACACACTACATGCTACAGAGGAATTTACCCTTAGATACCCCATGCCTAAGTATTTATATGAAAATGAATGAAAATTACATTAGGTGGAATACAGGCCTTCTCTCTCCCTTGTCAGATAAAGCTCTGAGCCCCTCTAGACACATGCACATGCATACAGAAGACACACGCCACATATACTTCCACATATCACCCCTGAGAGGTGTCCCAAGAGATGTCCTTGACAGCACACACATGCAAACACAAACACTCTCTCTAACACACACACAAAGGTATTTTTTAGACAAAGATAATGGAAGTCACATGCCAGCACAACCCAGAAACCTCTTCAGTCCTTCTCGGAAGCAGGCGACTCATCACTGACAGGCAAAATCTCTCAGCTAACAAGCTCACTCAAAACAAATTGTAACTGAAACCTACGAAACCGATTTTCATGTTTACGATGGGGGTCAGCAGCTTCTACGTGACGTCACAGGAGCAGCATCAGCTGTAGCAAGGCAGATAGCCCGGGCAGCAAGCGTAGCGCGCGACTAACATCTGAGACCCACCGCCCCTTTTCCCGTTCCCTTCTTCTTCCTCTAAAGATGGCGTGTCAGGGACTTCAGTCGGGCGAGAGCCTGGTATCGCTGAAGACTGAGAGCGATGCCCTGAAGAAGAAGCTGGAGGAGGAGCGGGCAAAGCTGCATGATGTGGAGCGTGAGTGTTGGGGATGGGAGAGGGGCCTCGCGGTACTGTATCATGATTATAATAATGTTGTGAGCCAACGGAACCACCAGGGTCTAGGAAGTATAGAAAGGAATGTTAATGTTAGATACTTTCATAATGTTGAAATGTTTCGACCTTATAGTTTACTTGGGGGTTATTTTAAGACAATTGTGAGCATTGATAACGCTTTTAAAATTTCTTCTTGGATTACGAAATTATTCATACATTTATAAGATATAGATAACGGGACAAGTAGATTGTTTTGTACGGTTTGTACCCAAACTACGTGGAATCATTAACACGTCCATGGGACTATTAGCTGAACTACTTATGCAAACTATCATCATTTGTGATAGTAAACAAGGATGGATGCGCGAGTGGTGTAGGCTACGGGAAGCATGCTGTCCTCATGTGTCCTCGCTGTGGTGCTATAACCGGTCAAATGGAAAATTGGTGTCCGAATTAGAGTAATCTCATCGGTCTGATATTTTATCCGGAAAGAAACAGTCTCACAGTAAGGGTTTAAACCTCTACTGGTTGACTTTGCACTGTAAATTTTTAGGTGTGTGTGTGTGTCAGTCAATCAGGTGGCTGAGAAGGTTGAGGTGCTTGGTGCATTTAACATGAAGACCCGTCGCATATTGAAGGGACATGGAAACAAGGTGTTGTGTATGGACTGGTGCAAAGACAAACGCCGACTGGTCAGCTCATCACAGGTGTGTATACACCCGTACACAGGCCTTGGTTTGTATCTATATCTATATCATATATATCTGTACATTCATCCCTAAACCTTTAAGAGCCCTCGATCCCCTGATGTGCAGCTGTGAGGGTCTGCTAATTATTTCCGCTGTCCATGGTGCTGATGTGTCAGACAGCTGTTTGATCACTCCGCTCGTCTTCACTATATGCTTCATACTCCACCTTCTCAGTTCTCCATCACTCCATCTCGCTTTAGCCTAACCCCCTCCTCCGTTCCTCACCCTGTCATAAAGGTCCCAATAACCAATACTCAAAGGAAGTACATTGTATTCAACAGTAGGCACATTTAGTTCCTCACTGTTTTGCATTTTATTTAGATGTTGTTGTTTTTTAAATAATTTTTTGTCCTTCTCCTCTAGGATGGGAAGGTGATTGTTTGGGATGGTTTCACAACCAATAAGGTAAGAACAAACTAGATCAAACAAGGGAGTCAGGTGGCTGAGCGGTTAGGGTATCGGGATAGTAATCAGAAGGTTGCCGGTTCGATTCCCGGCCGTGCTAAATGATGTTGTGTCCTTGGACAAGGCACTTCACCCTACTTACCTCGGGGGGAATGTCCCTGTACTTACTGTTATTCGCTCTGGATAAGAGCGTCTGCTAAATGACTAAATGTAAAAATGTAAATGTAAACAATGAGTTATGTCACTGCTCCTCCTATCAACTAGTGCTCTCTGGAGAGAGGGTATAAAAGAGTGGCCAGAATATGATAGTGTGTGTGCGTGCGCGCGCACTCTAATGGGTGCCTGGTTTCACTGCATTGTTAATCCTGTGTTTTAAGTAGTTTCATCTAAAAGCATTCCTGTCAGATTACTAATGTGTGTGTGTGCGCGTGTGCCTGTCTATCTCTGTGTATGGATGTACACATTTGGTCATACATTTTGTACTGATGATGTTACTGTGTGTTTCAGGAGCATGCAGTGACCATGCCATGTACCTGGGTGATGGCATGTGCCTATGCCCCCTCTGGATGTGCTGTGGCCTGTGGGTAAGTTCTGGAGAAATCTTGTTACATATGTGTAAAAACACGTATTTTACTGACAGAAATGAGCATCAACTGAATCGTTCCTTCCCCCCCATATCTTTGTTTTACATGACCTCTGACCCTACCAGTGGATTGGATAACAAGTGTTCCGTGTACCCACTGTCATTGGACAAAAACGAGAACCTGGCTTCCAAGAAGAAGTCGGTGGCCATGCATACCAACTACTTGTCCGCATGCAGCTTTACAAACTCCGACATGCAGGTCAGACACTAAGATCATATTCCTCTTATTTTTCTCTTGATCTGGGCCTCCATGACCATGAAAGCTTGAAACTACAAGAGAACCAACTGTCTACTCTGTGGAATAGTATTGATTGGTTTAGATGGTGGAGAGGCCATCAGGGTGACTCAATGCTGGCTTTGAGTACAATGGTGAGCAGAAGGAGCAGTGGACTGCAGGATGCTTGGAGATATTAGGCTCTTTTAATAATTCATTTCAGCCGGGCCCTATTCAGTCGTTCTAATCTAGAGAGAGAGGTGAGACTGAGAGCAGGATGGAAGAGGGAGAGAGGGGGAGGAGAGTGAGAGAGGAGGGGAGAATAGAAAGTGATGGCCATCCATTGTCGTGTATTTATAGACTCTGAGTGGCCTTTATCTACCAAAGAGCCGAGCTTTCTGACCTAAGGGCCCAGCATTTAACACACATACACACTCACATACATTTTACACATGCTGTCCCATTTTATTAGAACAGGCCAATCTCTGTGTATATGTGTTAAACTAATCATGCAGGAGATTAACCAATCACCACATGGAAAGAGCTATAGGCCGAGACCTGCTCACATTTACCCGCTAATGCACTAGAGCTGGAGTAGTGGTTAGCACACAGCAGTGTGGATGCATGTGTAAGTGCCCTTTATGTGTTTGTGTCAGTGAAAGTGCCTTGTGACCGCCTTTTATGGTGCGTGTGTGCATCAATGTGTGTGTGTGTGTCATTGGCCCATTAATACTCTAAAGGGAACATCAGATGGGATGGAAGGGGAAGTGTAGGAAGACAGACTGGTTCTGCTAAAAGGTCAATACAGGAAGGAGGCAGATACTTTATATGTCTTACATTTCCTTGGTTTAGTACCGACAGTTAAATAATTTAGTTTTAATCTCAGACTTCACCACAAAAGCAAAATTACGACCAATCAAAGTCTGTGTGGATGAATCCTAATGGGGTAAAAAGGCTAAATACCCTTTGTAGTGTTCTGATATTGCCTGTACCTGCTTCAGTTGACCACAAGCGGGCAGTATTGTTAAGAAATAGAAGACCCAGTGCAACATGGGATCCACACATTCATATGAGTTGTATAATATGAATGTGTTTTTTGTGTGTGCTAGATCCTTACTGCCAGTGGGGACGGTACATGTGCCCTGTGGGACGTGGAAAGCGGCCAGCTGCTCCAGAGTTTCCATGGTCACACAGCTGACGTCCTCACCCTGGATCTTGCTCCCTCCGAGACTGGAAACACCTTTGTCTCTGGGGTGAGAGTGTGTGCCACAAAATCCCCCAGTAGACCCCCCCTCTCCTTCATCTCTGTATCTCCCTTAACTTGTGTGTGTGTGTGCTTCTGTGTTCCAGGGATGTGATAAGAAGGCTAATGTATGGGACATGCGCTCTGGCCAGAACATCCAGTCCTTTGAGACTCACGAATCTGACATCAACAGTGTCAAGTAAGTTAGGCTCCCTTCACTGTCTTTTCTTCATTTCCATCTCCCTCATTCCATGTCTGTAGACAATCTCTTTCAGTTGATGGGTCATGGGACATGCAGAACTTATGAGGTCAAGGTTTGTTATTTCCTGCTGAAAAGCATTTTTTACCACCACAAATTCTGGCCAAGCTATACAGCTGAGTCATAGTATCCTTTCACCTCCCTTTACCTCTGTGTTTTTCCCTTTTTATCCTCCCCTAATTTCCTTCTCCCGTCAGGTACTATCCCAGTGGCGATGCCTTTGCCTCTGGCTCTGACGATGCTACAGTGAGTTAACACATGATGACATAGTTAATCAAGCGATAAAATACAAAGTTAACTCGTTTAACTTGTTTATCTGCATGTGATGATGTGTCCTGTCTGATATTTGTCTGTTGATGAATCAACAGAGCTCATTGATCCGTGTTGCTGCTCTGAAACGTGTCCCAGAACAACACTGAAATTATTGACTTTGTTATCTTTCGATGATGACACTGGTCAAAGATCACTCATTACACCTGGGCTATCCTACCATTGAATAATGTGACTGCTTCATGTATACTGGGCTGCGACTTTTGCATAGCCGTGTGTCGATTGTGCAAAACCGTCCTTCCAGGCAACAATAACCCACACATGCACACATTAGGATATTGACCTTGTGCGTTTTTGCATCTAAAACCTGCCAATTTGACTTTTATCCATAGGCGTAAATCCCGGGGGGACAGGGGGGACACGACCCCCCTGTCGTGGGTCGACAAAAATAGCATTTGTCCCCCCCAATAAATCACTGTAAACATAGGAAATTTAAATAATATTAATAATATACATTTAACTTATTACAATGTAGGCTATGTGTTACAGCAGTAATTTTGGTGTCCCCCTCAGGAATTGCTCTTGAGAAAATGTCATAGAATTGTCCCCCCCAAAATTGATAGCAGATTTTCGCCACTGCTTTTACATTTAGTCATTTAGCAGACGCTCTTATCCAGAGCGACTTACAGTAAGTACAGGGACATTCCCCCGAGGCAAGTAGGGTGAAGTGCCTTTCCCAAGGACACAACGTCAGTTGGCATGACCGGGAATCGAACTGGCAATCTTCGGATTACTAGCCCGATTCCCTCACCGCTCAGCCAACAGACCCCTTGTCGCCCCTTGTTAATGAACCTCTCTCCCTTCCTCCCGTGTATCTAGCCAGTGGACTAACCATACCATTAGAAGAATACGATACAAGTAACTATGTCTATTCTGCCCAACCAATGTGTGTCACATCACTAACAGATTTCCCTTTGGTTTTGTCAGTGTCGTCTGTTCGACTTGCGTGCGGACCGCGAGGTGTCTGTCTACCAGAAGGACAGCATAATATTCGGAGCCTCCAGTGTGGACTTCTCTCTAAGTGGTGAGACTCAGCAGAGACACACCCTGCGCTTCGCCATCCCATCTGTCACATGACCATTCACTTTCTTTTTAGTTTAGAAACATGATGTCATCGCTACTTCTGTTGTTACTTCCATCACCCATGTGTTGTTAGGGTAAGCTAACAGGTGACAATCAGCAAAATGCTCATGTAGGGATGCCAGTTTGTTGATTGTGTTAGTGCTTATGGATTCTTTTCCTCAAACTGGAACTTGTGAGATGATGTGGTAACGGTGGCTTCTACGCTAACCCCAAAGGAGGCTGGACAAATAACCACTTTAAAAAGTAACAGTTAAACGTAATCTAATCAATCAATCAATCAATCAATCAATCAATGAACATGTGTTTTGAAGACAGACTGTGTTGTGAATGCTTCAGCCCCTTGCTGAAACTATTAGTATTTCTAAGGAGTACCAAGGTAATTCATCAAGCTCTCGCTTAAAATCTATTTTTTATTACTTTACACTGATTGTCTAAAGAAGTAATCACAATTAAAGACAATTTACTCTAATTGTTTGTTGTCCTCAACACAAGAAGTACAATATCATTATTAGATGGCCGTGTAAAGATTGAAGCTTCTAGGGGAATTCCAGGGGAATAGCACAGTATGATATTCAGATCAAATCAAATTTATTTGTATAGCCCTTTTTACACGCAAGCATGTCACAGAGGGCTTGCTATTCAGATGGACTTCATCTGTGCTTATCACCCTTCAGGTCGCCTACTTTTAGCTGGCTACAACGACTACACCATCAACGTGTGGGATGTGCTGAAGGGAACACGAGTCTCTGTCCTGTTTGGCCACGAGAACCGTGTCAGTTCCGTCCGGGTCTCACCCGACGGCACCTCCTTCTGCTCCGGCTCCTGGGATAGTACCCTGCGGGTGAGTGGGGTGTGGTCCTGGGACAGTACCCTGCGGGTGACTGGGGTGGGGCTTCAGGGTTGGTGTCCACCATAGAGATGAGGTTGGAGGTGAAGTGAGAAAGAGGTATAAAAAGTATGGTATATGGAAATCCGGTCATTCAAACCACAGCCACTAAGAGACAATTGTAGACTTTCAGATCGCATGACTCTCAGGCATTGTTCTGCTTTCGGTATGTTGCAGAAAAACTAAGCACTCTGCTGGTCTCACTTCCTCCTGGATTTTTCTTCCTCTCATTGATGCTTTTCTCTTTCCTACAGATTTGGGCCTAGAGCCTCTGACATCATCGGAATTAGGGGTCAGAGTTCTCCAAAATGTTGCTATCAACCACAAAGGGACTCATACAGCTTCCCTTGTCTAGTTACAGAGTGTGGATATCCAACCTCTATCCAAATGCAATCCACATACAATAACAGTCACATAAAACACAAACACACATTCATGCACACAAGGGTATTGCTTTGCTTTTATTAATCTTAGCAATGTCAGACAATAAATTCTGCAATCCAAGCAATCAAGGTTTGTCAAACGCAACAGAATGCTATTTGATTG
Organism: Osmerus eperlanus; assembly: GCF_963692335.1. Classification (NCBI taxonomy): domain Eukaryota; kingdom Metazoa; phylum Chordata; class Actinopteri; order Osmeriformes; family Osmeridae; genus Osmerus; species Osmerus eperlanus. The sequence goes on from NC_085027.1 coordinate 3,648,333, forward strand.
GACAGCCGCGTATTAATTTCTATTCCTAAACATGTAGTTGTTTTTAGATTGATTATTACTGATTGTGTGCTAGTAATAATACTGTTCGCATTGCTGTTATTTAGTATATTCTATAAAGTGGAAGCTATTCTAAAGGCCCATGTCAGACCCTTAGAGCTCTGATGTTTCTTCAGACCCAGCAGCATGCATAGGCCATAGCCATGTACAGTATTACAGATTGTCTTGTAAATTTACTCTACCACTTTTGACTGTTCTGTTACCCCTTGTAAACTGTTATCTGTGATAGATAGGCAGTTTAACAGTCAGGTATTCCCTGAGTGAAACTTAGCTCCTTCTCAGATACATGTACAATACTGTTTATAATCAATATACTGGTTACAGAGACTGAGTCGGATCACTTGCAGTATTGTTGTCTAGACTTTCTTCTTTTTGTAAGATTTATCGGTTCTTATGTACACAGACAATTGAGTATGACAAAAAATAAATGTTGTTTAAAGTATTCCTAAATATTGTTGTCGGTGTTGTCTTTTGTCATTAGTTCACCATATTACCTGCGACAATTGATGATGGAGCGAAGGTGAAGTACAAGGACGAACGTAATGCTAACCATATGGAAAGTTTTTTTTTTTACACTGTATGGTGGATCACAGAAAACGAGGGTGGGGGGACTACCGGTGTAATGACGTAACGAAATCGTCGACTGTTGGGTGTATAGTCGGAACTAGCCGAAGCAGCGACGTGCAGTCCTTCAGTTGTCTGTACGTGAGCTGACATCGCTGGGAGGGTAAGATTTTGTTTAATTTCTATCCTGAAATGTGTAAATATTTGGAATGATGTGTACGCGGGCTCATGTTAGGTAAGCTCAAAGTCTTACCGTTAAAAATTACGGATGTGTTTTGTCTGACAAATATCTCAATGTATGCTTTGTTGCTTCGGTTTCTCGGTGCACAACGGGTTCTTTGTGTGTTGCTAGATTTGACAGATGCTCGTAGTAGAGAGAAGTTAGCTAGCTAAGGTTGGTCTAACTAGCCGGCTCGCAAGTGATCAGCCTACGGCTAGGCTACATATAGAATCTTAACTATCTCCCAGCATTAAGGTGTTTTATTGTGGTTTACAAGCTAGCTTTTATTGAAAGATCAGCGTCTCAATTAGTATTGTCTTACATTCTCTACTGGTAGACTACAGTAGGCTACTACTAGGCTAGCTACTAACGTTACAGCTTCAACTACAAGAGTTCTCCACAATTCAGTTTAGCCACACTTGTTATTTAGCTAATAGAGCACGCTTGCTAACGTTTGCCGCTTACGATACAATTCTGAACCGGGTCCATTCTTATAAAAGGGCATTTCGGTTGAGAACCAAGGCTGCTACTGTGGATGTGTTAGGCCTGAATGCTTACGTATCATTATTGCGCTCACTCATGAATCATTGTCAGGAATGAAATTGCCTAGTCTGAAGACTTGTTTTCAGCAGGAAGTGACTAATGTGTAAAGTATTGTTGGTTTCCTTGTTCTAGAATATGTCGTGTAGGCTGTGGAAGGAGACACTGGCTCTGGGAGAAGACTACCTGGCTTTCTGCTGTGCAAGCCCACGGCTAGCCCCTCCCCCTCCCAGCGAGCCGGCGGCTGCCATGAGACGTCTGGCACAGGACATGGAGACCCTGAACAGCGTCTCCTTCCAAGCCCTTTCCAAGAACCTCCTGTGCCACTCTGAACAGGACCCCTGTGCCAGCCTGAGGGCAGTGCTGAAAGAGATAGTTGTAGATGGAAAACTGAACTGGGGAAGGGTAGTGTGCATCTTCACCTTTACTGGTGTGCTGGCCAGACAGCTACAAGAGCAGAAGTCAAAGGGGCAGGACATTGGGCAAGGGCCTGACAAATGCAGGGGCTTGGCTGAGGCGATCGCTGACTTCCTGGGAGAGGAGAAGAAAGACTGGCTGCAGGAAAATGGAGGCTGGGTAAGCATTATCTCCTTCTCTTAGACTGACACCTAAGTCTGTGTATGTGTGTGGTCATTGTGAATCATGTCTGGTTATACACTATGTCACTCTTTAGGTGTAGCGCAAAGCCTTTAGGCACCCTGCCCAGTGTGGCTGATTATGGGAATTAGAATGGCTATTGCCAAGAATCTGTGGAATGTAGACAAATGTTCCAAGTTAACAACTGATGTCTGTAGGCTCAAACCAGCACTGAAGCCTACACACAAGGATTTCATAAAGAAAAGCTGTCTTATATGGTGGACTGTAGGTTAGCAATTTTGTAGACTAAACTTACTGTATGTCAGTCTTACTGTTATTCAGGATACCTGGATGCAAGTGAAGCCTTGGTTTCTAAACTTGAAACCCCCTAATACTCCACAGGGGGGAAATTTGGTTTGATAATGAAACCTTGTTTGATAACGAAACCAGTTCATTCCACCTACGCTGCAATCTTGTGATGTGGCTAGGCTTAAATGGTGACTATGAATGGACTTTATACAGGTGTCAGAGTTGAAAATGCTGAAATATGACTCTGGAAATCCCAAGCACTCAGACACAGAAATGTTTTAGACTCGGGGAAGATGAAGCTTTGCAAGCCTGCAGTAGCAGCTGGAAAAACCTTTCTACTTTTGTGAAGGGATACCTTCCCTACTCGCACACACACACACACACACACACACACTAGACCATCTCTCCTTCACTGTGAGTTGGTCCTAACAGACTGATGAAACTCATGCCACTGTGCCAAACGGACTTCATCGCAACACTAGTGACCTCAAAGGAATCCCCAACCCCCATAAGTCAGTAGTTCACTAGAAAAACAAGGGGTGAACCGCCTGTGCATTGACGACAGGTGCTGTCCCCACACCATGGTTTCAATGTAAATACAGTGTGGAGGAAATAAAGCAGTTTTTTATTTTTTGAGCACTTCCTCATTTTGGTTGATAAATACTCGGTAGGGGTAACAATTTATAGTATGATTGGTTACTGTGCTTTAGACTGACACTTGTGTTAAAATGCAAAAAAAAATGCAAAAAAAAAATGCAAAAAATGCAAGAAGGAAATTGACTACTATGGATGTGTTTGTGACAGTTATATCCATCATTAGAAGCATAGTCTACTCTGTTTGGTCTGGTCTACCATAATTCAGAATGATGTAGTCTGAGAACAAATTTCTAGCAAAATCTTGAACAGGTTCTTAATATCTTAATGTTCATCAGATTAATATATTTTCCTGTTCAGGTTGTAACTCTTCCTGTGTTGTCTGTTCTGCAGGAAGGGCTTTGTAAGTTTTCAGATTGTGCCAGAGGGATGAACCAAGACTCCTCCATGAAGACGGCCCTGTTTGCTGTTGCTGGCGTGGGCATTGCAGGGTTAACCTTTCTCCTGGGGCGCTAGCCAGCGTCAATCACCTCTTAGCCACCATCTTTCATATCATCACATAGAAGTTTTTTTTTTTTTTAGTTTATGCCATTTATCTTGAAACTAACTTGTCGGTTATTAATTTGTGTGTCAAAGGATTGTTTTACGGTCATCCACAATGTTTGCACATATTATTAATTATGACACATAATCAAGGAGATTGTAAGAACGAATCTAATGCCTTTAGAGATGACGTGTAGGTGTAAAATCTGTCCTGAAGTGAACACTTTAGTTTTTGTTCTCAACATGGTTGATCAGAACCATGTTATTGTGCAGGCCCCGATGTGACATTGTTTAATTTGTTTTCTCTGCCTTTAAACTTCATATGCTGACCTGGGTTGTGAAATACACATAAATTAATATATTATATTTATAAGAAAATGTTGACAATTTCCATTCTTGGGTTGACCCAAATTAATTAGTTAGGTTATCTGCATTGTTTTGTCCTATGCCTTCTGTTTGTTTACATGAGCATGGTGGGTGTGTGGGTGACTGGACAGTGGTGCTATGTGTTATCAAGCTGTCTGTTACAAAGGGACCAATTTGACAAGTTTTTTTATGACCATATTTGAAAAAATTATTCCTATGGCCATGCCCCTATAAATGACTTTTTGGCACAATATTTTTACATGGTTTTATTTATTTATCGATTTCTTAATAAAACAAAAACAAAAAAACAACTGTAATCATAGTTACTGTCTTTTGTTGAGACTGTAGTCAGGCTGTTCTATTTGTTTCCGACTGATGTCGTAAGGTTGGTGTCGCCATTGCGGCTGTTTAGAGTTTAGCCACAGCAGGCCTCACTCTCCACATCCTTGTGCTCGGCTGGTTTCTCAGAATTGCTGAAATTAAAGCGCTGACTTGTATCCTGTTACACTTCTTAAGTGCAGTTGTCTGTATTTCTAAAGGATGACATGCTGCTCTCAGAATACACTTTCCACATATCCCAGTTGATCAGTTTCTTTGTGACACATTGACCAGATAATGAACAAGATTATGACAAGATGAATGATGAAGGTGGGAGATGACAGTGGGAAATCCACTGTCTGGGACACTACAAACTGACTATTTGATCTCTTGTATGCAGAACCAACATATACTTAACAAGGCAGCTATTCTCCAGGGATTGGCAAGACACCATTTTTCCACTTAATCCACTTAGAAGATTTGAACATTTATTATTCAGACCTAGGTTTATATTTGAAATATCACACAATCCTGAGATTATCATAACTGGCTAACAAATGGGCCCTTCTTTTGGCCCACACAAGCAGATCAACTGCAAATATTAAATATGCTTTTGACAGATTTATTTGTTTTTTTAAATGTATTTATTTGGATTTCTACATTGTTGATAGGGACATCGGTTAATCTTTTCCAGGGCCCAGACAGACATGCAGACTTGCTTCACTCACCTTTAGTCCACGTCAACAATGTCACCCATGATGGTTGGCCATCACAAATATATACTAGAGCTCCCATACGTATAGGAGATATGATGTAAGCAGTGAAACCATTTCTTATTGTCGCAAATCTGAGACTACTCTACAGCCCCTGGGCTTTAGAAACCCAGTTTCACACACACAAACACAACTCTTTATATGGCCTTAACAATACAAATAATTCCGCTTCAGCGAGGAAAAGGAAATCCAGTGATATGGGCCTCATAGAAAAAGCTTTGGAATCATCTGATTCCAGTTAGCCTTCATGTTGTACAAAGCTCCTTTTATCTTTAACTTTGATATTTCTACTGTGATGCCATCACATTCAGTGTGGAGGTCGGAGAGAGAGTGGTTGTGTCAGGACACCACTGGTCTTTGGGCAGTGAGGAGGGTGAGGCAGACAAGGGTCACTGTGATAAGCCTATTGTATATCATAACACTCTGTTGCCCTGACTCCCATATAGGACCCCATGTGTCATCCTTTTACATGGCCTCAGAACCCCTCACACAGCAGGAGGAGATGAGAGCTGATATTGTTGGAAAAGGACAGTACCATGTCTGTCTGTGTAATGAGACATCCGAGTGGTTCCTGTTGATGTGTTTTCTACCCAGTAGAACCACTGTGTCACTTCAAAAACAGACCAGCACTCAAATCCTAGTTATTGGTTTCGTCTGTTTTTTTTGAGGATTATGGAGCTTACAGATCCCGCGAAGTGCACTCTGGATTCCAGTTTCCTCTAATCAGACAGGAAAGCTCAAGGGGATCAAGCGTAACTGCTGGAGCTACAATACTATAAGATATGATAGATACATTCCGAATCAGCTTGTTTATGACATTATGACATGAACTTTAGTTCTAGAGGGGTAGTGGCAGAGCGAACCAGAGAGTGGAGATGGATGGTGGTATTGGGAGGGGTAAAGCCAGATCCTTTTGTTCTGTTTTGATATAAATCTATATGATAGACTGGGGTCTGTGACATCACCACTGATCCAGTTTGTTTTTTGAGGGCAATAATTCCAATCCCCTGCCAATCCAGCTGAGCCTGTTTTCACGATGTCACCTGAAACCTGCCCGGCAACACCCTTTCACAAGAGGATGAGGGATAGGGGTCAGAAGGGTTCAAATGTATGTAAACTCAAAAAAACCCAAGATGGAACAACAAACAACGGCATGTAAACATGTTAGACTGAACTGACACGTTATAGGTCTGAGTGTGTTCATGTGTGGTGACAGGACTGGCTTCAAGTTCGTCAGTTGTACCTCCTCTCATCCTCCCTCCGTCAATGTTCTGAGATTCTAGGCACCACTGAATTTGGTTGAATTGATTTTATGGATGTGACACACACAAAAGAGGCCTGGAGATGTTATTAAGTAGTCCATTTGACTATGTCATTACGAAATAGTTTTTTGATCTCTCCGATATGTGCCGATTACATCTTGGTCCATTCGGACATGCAGAACTGGAGAGACAAGGCCTCAGATCATCGAGACAGGAAGCCTGGGCTAGATGGCTGCTCTGATATTGTGCGTTGAAAGATTGTATCTCTTCATGGCACATGTATCTCAGGCTGGTTCTCATGAAGGTGCCATTGTGAAGTCGGTAAAATAAAGAACTACACATAAATCAATCATTGGTTTATTTAGATTCCATTAATGTCCACTGGTGTGGTGCAGAGCCACTTCATACTAAAATAATCCCCTAAAGGCATTGGCTACTGCAGGTAGGCAATAACTAATACTTAATGGTCCTACAATAATCTTAAACAAACATTGAAAGGTTACATGGAGTGACAGCATGGAACCTGGATGAAAACATACTCTTTATTTAGATGTGCACATACATTTAGATACCAAACTGGGCCCCCTATTCTTGGGAAATGGTCATATCCTCATGGATCCTCAATGGTCTTCACTCCATCCCCACTCACATACAAAACCAAACTTGACCCAAGTGACAGTGCTGAATTCCTTTATTTGTCGTTTACAGATATTACAATTTCAACTTATTCCAAGTTTCTTAAGGGTGAACACATTCACTAAGCACAGCTACCAGGAACTACAAACAGTCCAGTTATTCATGTACACATGGGGTCAGAAAAGAGGAGGGGAAAGGGTGTCAGGTTTGATGATGTCATTGTCAGAATAATTCCAACATTTCAGTACGGCGTGATAAATGTTTGCGTTTTCAAAGCCACCCGAATCTACAGCTTGACACTTAAGTGACAACTTCTGAGTATCATACACCAACTCTTAAAAGAGGAAATCGCGCAAATATAATTATCCGACTAAAAATAGGCCATGAGCAGTCAGACCATGAATGAGATACTGGAACACAGAACAGTCTGATTGTATGAATGGTGGTGCTGGTGATGGACAATATGACAGTCTCCAGGAATGTGTCTAATTAACACAAGTTACTGAGTGAATTGAGAGATGAGATTCTGTCAAGAGCTCAAACACAGCAGGGGAGTGTGGTAGGGTTATGTGGAGCTGTGGAAGAACCCAAAGCTAGGGTTACAGGACTCATGAGTTAAGCTGAAGAACTGGATATTCAATATGGCTGATTGGCATTTATTTGACTTCTGTGTTATTTAAAAAGTGCTTTTTGACAGACGGCGGATAAACAATGAATCAACTCTTGACACCTTATCAAAACACAAATTAGTTTAAAAAAAACAAGAACAAATTTAAAGTGGTTCCAACATATATACTGCACATACACTGTAAACAGAAACAATGTCAGATAATCTTACTGTGCGAATGTCAAACAGATAAGGCTTTGTCTAAAAAGATAACTGACAATAAAATCTAATGTCTTTTAAACATTCATATGGGTAAGCGTCAGTATTCCATTGTTATTCAGGTGTTTTCCCAGTCTATGTATGACCTTCAGTATATCTCTACACAGTCAATACTTATTATCCTTATGATGCTAAATCTAACAAAAAGACAAATTCCCAAATACTGTACAGTCATGTGGACCCAATGCTAATGATATGTTTACAGATCATGATTGCACCACAAAATAATTCAAGAAAAGGACTTTATTTCTACATCACTGATGATACATTTTCATTAGCGTGTACCTCCATGAGAGAATGGTTTAGTCATGGTCAAAGGTTGACACTGGTTAAGGTTGACAGGCAAATAAGGTTCAATTTGAAGTAGTAGGCCAAAAGATTCCAGGGTTCATTTTGATGGCACAGGAGGAGCAAGCCAATGGAACGAAGAGGCAACTCAACGCAAAATATTTGACGATCAGGTTTTTGCACTTTGTTACAGGAGACCCAAGGTACTGGGTAACGTCCTGTACATTTAATATCACATCTTACTAAACTGATGCATCTTTAAAAACTGTTCCAGTTCACAGCCGACAACCCACACATTTGGCTGACAGCCCTATTAAGCCATGTAGCAGTAAAGCTGAGCCCATGCATGGAAGAGAATGACAGCACTACATGCTAGTTAAAAAATTCTCGTTTTCGATTTTTTCCTGTATTATGGTCGGGGATAATAAAAGGGCCCAATGTTGCCACCTCTCTGCTAGTACAGGGGTGAGCATAGTTAGACCAGGGCATTGGTCCAGAAGATGGGATTTCGCTTCTGGAGGAGAAATGAAAGTGATATTCTACAGCCTGGCAGGAGCAAGGGCAGCGCTGCTCAGTGACACATGAATCAGCAGTACTTGTATCCTCCACTTCACAAAAAAATCTTAATACTGAAATAAATAATTACACACTTATCGTAAACTTGTCCAGAGTTCAGCAGGGAGGATATTGTGGAAAGAACAGGATGTATCCAGTGTGCCTCTGTGCAGTTAGACCCCTACGATACAGCAGGTTTAACACAGCAGTAGGCTGAGTGTGTGTGTATGTGTATATCAGTGTGTGACAGCAGAGTTTGAATGAGATCTCGGAGGGAGTAGGTGACTGACTGGGGGGGGGGGGGAGGGTTTGCAGGACATGTCTGGCTAGTCCTGAAAAGCTAGAAGTTAGGTTATACCTGCACTTGGAAGCTAGTCCGCCGATTAAATCTGTGCTAAAAAGACTAGCAGTTCTACCTGGGCTAATCTGTGCTAGATTTGGAGCTCTTGGCGAGGCAGGTTATACATGACAAAAAGCTACTTGAGTTAAAACACGACACATTCACAAATAAACATCTACTTTGAAAAAACTACGGTAGCGTTCATGAAATAATCCTACATCTGGTATTGACAGAAATATTATATAACAGCACTAGTCTAATTGTCTATACATCCTGTCTGTCCCACTGAATTTGACTTCAATAACAGTATTGTTGCTGTAACTGTCTCCCCAATTGTGATTACTCTTGTTGTGATGTGCTGGTTTGTCTGTTTGTTGTTGTGATTTGGTGCGTCTATATAGTTCTGTCTATCATGTTATTACCTTTGTTTCATTTGAATTCTCAATCACTGTCCCCATGAGAGGATTTTTGTCTCTTGCCAGGCCTTCTTGAAAATAAGAACAGGTTCTTACTTGACTTGCCAGTTAAAATAAAATCCCTAATATGAGCTCATATTCACTCATTTTAGACATCCATGTCTTCTGCAAAGAAACTCCAGTTTTCCTTAAAGGAGGGGAAGAAAAGATGCAATAAATAAAATATAATAGCGTGATATATATATTCATATTTATATGTATTTATATATGTATAAGTAGTATGGTACAGACAATGGGGTTCTGTCTTGGCTTGATTGTTCAGAGTGAGAGAAGAGAACATGACAATAGAGGAGAACTGAAGCTCACCCTATGGGCAGAGACTTGACTTCAGCGAGTTACATTCCTATTGGAGAACCGGACTGCTAGAACACTCACAACTACCGAGAACCGAGGGGAGAGGCCGAGGCCCAGGGTGTCTGGGCTAAAGGAAAGGGAATGTGGGATAACTGGGAGGTGTGTGTGTGTGGGGGAGGAGGCCACTGGGGGATGTACTGTACAGGACATGTTGGATAGTTTCTGCATTCTCTCTGAGGACTGTGGGCTCTTTTTACACGCAGATGATAGGAGATGACACGTCGGCGCGTGACAATAGGACTCACGGCAGAGTGTGTGTGTGTGTGTGTGTGTGAGTGAAGGTTTGAACATGAACGCAGGTGTGACTGTGTGTGTGTGTGTGTGCCCGGGTCTAGACGCGAGTGAGGAAGCTGAGGTTGAGAGAGCTGGGGATCTGGATGGTCTCCAGCGCCAGAGAAGAAGGGTTGAAGGGGAAGGTGACAGGGTAGATCATCTTAGTGTCCATCAACAGCTGGGGCGTCTCACAGCGGTCCCGCAAACGAGTCTAGTGAGAGGAGATGGAGGACAGCATTTATGACACATTACGGTAGGAGGAGATGGAGGAGTATAGACAGTATAAATATCACATCACGCACACATGTTCACAGATATATCAAACCAAGTCATGGCAGTACAGGGTACCTGTATGGTGCGTATGAATGTAACCGACACCCTCTCCTCAAACTCGTTGACCGGAGTGTACAAGTTCAGGACCTTCACAATCTGAGAGAAACACACAAATAAAAGAGGTCAGGGTTCTATCGCCTGTAGGAAGACACCCCCTGTGTCTGGCACCAGGTGTCTGATTGGCCGCTGCCTCACCTGGGCGGTGGAGAGGGCGAGGCACATGGAGCAGATGGCCTCGGCGTCCTCGTCTGTCTTCTTCTTGACCTGCAGCAGCTGTGCCGCCTGGATCAGAGGCTCCAGGGTCTCCTTGGCGCCGCACACCATCAGGGACTTGTCTCTCAGCCACTCCTCCAGCTGGCTCACGTTGTACCTGGACACACACACACACGCACACGCACAACGTTATGTACGCACATAAAAACACACTCTTACAATAACCATCCACCTCATCCACCCTGACATCTAGCCACCTACACCCACCCAACCCACCTACACCCACCCAACCCCACCCACACCTACCTAACCCTTCCACAACCACCCCATCCATCCATATCCACACCCACCCACCTACACACCTACCTAACCCATCCACATCCACCCATATCCACACCCACCTATCCCATCAACACCTACCTAACCCTTCCACATCCATCCACCCACCTATCCCCATCCACACCCACCTGATCTGCATGCCCTTGCTCCAGGAGCACATGTCCTTGCGCAGCAGCAGGTTGTTGAGGGTGACGGCTCCTATGATGTAGAACTGCTGCTTGACCACCTGCTTGATGAGCTCCGGGTCAGTGCCGTGCTGGCACATGATGGAGTGGAAGGCGCTGAGCTGCCGCAGGATGGAGTCCAGGGTGTAGGTGCCCTCGTCCGCGATGCTGGACGTGCGCTTGCGGAGGCCTGTGGGCTTGACCCCCGACACGCCCTGGATGGTCTCGTGTTCCAGCATGCCAGAGACTGTTGGGGGGGGCGGGGGGGGGGGGGGGGGGTCAAACGCATGCACAACATGAGAAAAAGTGCTCAAAAACACACACACACACACTAGGAAGTAGAGAGAAATGATTTCACTTCTCTTTACTAACTAGGAAGTAGAGATACATCAACATACACATACTAGGTAGTGTAATAAAGCTACAACACACACACACACACACCGATCATGGGCTGGAGGATGTTCTCCATGCACTTGATGAGCTGCTGGTAGATCTGGATGGCCAGGTCACTAAGAACCTGCCGGTACTCTGCCAGGTCAAAGTTGGACAGACAGTGCTCGTTCTGCTTCGAGGAGTTGTGCTTCATAAATGACTGGAGAAACACACAAGACAGAGACACGAGGCAGGTTAGAACAGAGGCGGGGTGAGAGGGAAAGTCGGCGTGCGTTTGGAGCGTGTCTCACATCATCCCCGCTGTACTGTTTCAGACAGTGGAGAAAGCGGCAGGTGTTGGACAACCAGAAAGAGACGGTCTCGAAGTCATCCCCCCGTTTCTGCAAGGAAAGAGAAATGGGTTGAGTTTTCAAACGTACCCATTTCAATAAAAGACCTACGAGTGACTCTTCATTATATCAATGGGGAGTCGCTGACCTTACCCACACTCTCTCTCCCTCACACACACACACACACACACACCCTCCCCTTTGTGTACGGGACGCACCTTGAGGATCTTCTTGATGCTGTTGATGGTGGAGGTGAGCAGCGTTCGGACCTTCTGGTCGTCGTTGACGTAGTCGGCGTGCCTCAGACACATGAACAGGATGTAGGCCGGCAGGCCCGGGATCAGGTTCACGGCCACACCACGGGGCTTGAGCTCTGGCCAGCGGAGAGAGGAGGGAGAGGGGGAGTCAGCCTGGGAACAGCCCTGGGGGGAGGGGGGGGGGGTCTGGGCTGGGGGGAGGGGGGGGGGGTCTGGGCTGGGCTGGGGGGAGCAGGATGGGTTACTGACCCAGTATGAGGTTCTTGACCAGTTTGAGCTCGTCCTCCTTCTTGTACTCCAGCATGCCCTGGAAGTCCTTCTCCCTGCGAGGGATGTTCACCGGGCGGATCGGCTCGTCCACCATCTGACCTGGGGACACCTGGCCCTCGATCTGACCCGCTGTGGACACGGACACACACACACACACATTTGTGATTAAGATTTTATTCATCCCCAGGTGAGGAAATGTGGATCACCCCTGCTGTAACAGGTTGCACTCCAAGACGGTGCCAACACACAATGCCCGCCAACACGCACACACACACACACACACACACTTCCCTGGGCTCCACTCAACCAGAATATCCTGCACAAACACACCCGCACAAACACACCCGCACAAACACACTTAGCGTCTTACCGCCCATCTCCCCAATCTTCTTGGAGAAGACCTTGAGCTGTTTCTTGAGTTTGCGGATGGTTTTATCCTGCTTCTCCAGCTGTTCCATCAGATCCTAAAGGGGGAGGAGGATGAGAGACAGACAGGAAGTACAAAGAGGTGAGGGAAGCAGTGGATCCTGGTTTTCCACACAGTGTGCTTTTGGGAGCAGACAGAAAGCTCAGATCATAGAGGACTGACGCCCCCCAGTGGCAGAGAACAACACAACAACACCATCTGATACAGCTCGTGAAAGCCAGAAAAGATTTGGTGATGGAGACAAAGTATGTTCCCTGCATCTAGTCCCAGTATTGCCTCAATGGGCTGGACAGCCCCTCCTGCTCTGGAGGAGCGCCCAATGCTACCCTCACATACTCAGGAGAATCATTTTGGGCATGTGGCCTGCTTGGGTCTATAGAGTACTGTAAATATTATTTATTATTTTTTTAGAAGTCATTATAAGTAGTCAGCTGAGCACTTTCTTCGTTCTTAGCTATTATTCTTGGTATTTATTTATGTTTTTATTGGTAAATGTGTATTTCTCTGTAAACTATGTCTCCATCATTCGGTGCCTTCAGAAAGAAGGGGTCTGATTAAAAGAAGAGGGGTGCTGATTTGCTGCTGTTTATTAGACGGAAGTGAGGGGTGCAGTTTGTCAGCTGGGGCTTAGGAAAAGGGTGTTCATCCACTGTGGGTTAGAACAGGAAACACTGCTGTGGGGAGTTAAGAGATCAGATTAAACACTGCTCTGTGAAGCGCGCACACACACACACACACACACCAGCCTGTGTTAGTGGTCACACACGTGTGCAAGGACACAACACATCTCTCTTTGACACACACACACACGCAGTGCCTTATCTACATACAACCATCCGTCGTAAAATGATGACCCGGGCCTCGCGATACTCTGTGGGGTCGTCTGTCTTCAGCACGTCCTGACAGGTGACATCCACACAGATGAGTGTGTGACACAGGATGGACACACACACACACACACACTCATACACACACTGTACAGAACCAAAGCACACTCAAATGGTGTGCCTACCAATTCTTTGGCAGGATGTCTTCCAGGCGAGCCAAATTGTCATTGGTGTATAAAGTGTGATCTCACGCTGTGGGTGTGATTCCAAGTGTGAGCGTTTCTATGTGGGGGAAAAGGCCCGTGATCATGGTGGGTTTCCTTCAGTGTGAGCCTTCCTGTGGGGTGAGCGGTTCTCTGTGGGATGTGGGCTCGGATGAGAGAGGGACGTACCAGGTTCTCGTTGGTGAGGCGCGTGATCTCGTGCTGGAGGCTGGCCTCGATGCGGGCCTCCGGGGGCAGCTGGAGGTTCTGGGCCAGGAGCTGCTGCTGCCGGTTGTTCTCCTCCTTCACGCTCTGCAGCTCGCCGCGCAACACCTCCACCTCGTTGTCATAGCTACGCCGCTGCGACTGCAGCTGGGACTCCAGCAACCTGAGGCAGGGGGGAGGGGTGGTGGTGAGGGTGAGGTTGCAAGTGTGCAAGGGGACAGGTGTGTGTGAATGAATGATGGTGAAAAGGGTCGTCGAGGGAACACAAGATGAAAAAGAGAGGGAGAGAGAAAGGAGACAAATCAGCACCGGGGGTGAGGCGATCCCGGGGCACAGCAGGCAAGGACTCTCACGACCGCAGTTGTCCGTTCTCGGCGGCATGCTGTCAGCCGGTGACACACAGCCCAGCTCCAGAAGACAGCCCTGCCTCCCCAGCCCTGCCTCCCCAGCCCTGCCTCCCCAGCCCTGCCTCCCCAGCCCTGCCTCCCCAGCCCAGCCCTGCCTCCCCAGCCCTGCCTCCCCAGCCCTGCCTCCCCAGCCCTGCCTCCCCAGCCCTGCCTCCCCAGCCCAGCCCTGCCTTCCCAGCCCTGCCTCCCCAGCCCTGCCTCCCCAGCCCTGCCTCCCCAGCCCTGCCTTCCCCTGGGCTGCGAGTCAACGGCCCCCCTCTCTCCTCTGTGCCTCCTCAGAACGAGGTCCACAGGGGCTTCAGCCCTGCCCCAGGAGGACAGGTGCATGTACATGCTGCATGTTGTTGACACACTTTCAGCTGTTTTAGTGGGTGATGGAGGCAGAGAGGAGAGCAAGCAGAGATACAGTGACCTGTAGACTTCACATACAGTATGCAAGTCAAGCAGATCACCGTCTAGGACGTACATATATTCCTACACACACACACCGACTACCTGGAGCGTGTTAGTAGACAAGTGAGTACTACTAGGACGAGGGAGAGAAGAGGGAGGGGGAGGTTAGTGAGAGAGGGAGAGGGGGGAGGAAGAGGGACTGGTAGTCCCAGAGACCCAAGTCACCCCTGCAACCTGGCATACACATGCTCGCACAGAGCCCTTCGGAAAACACGGACAACCTGTTGGTCTCCTTTAACCCTTCATAAACCAGCCAGAGCTCTCCGTCCTCATTCAGCCTATGGAAGTCTGGAGTGGGGGATCTGAGCAACACACAGGAACAGACAGAAAAAAGAACAAAAGAAAAAGAAAAAAAGGCAACATAAAGAGGGGGATGGGGGGGGGGGGGGACACAAGATGGTGTGTACAGAGGTGTGTGTGTGTGTGTGTGAGTGTGTGTGTGTGTGAGGAAAAGGTTCTTACAATGTGAGTGCTGTTCAGACTATGGATGGGTACGAAAGCAACCCAGTGCTGCTTCGATGTGTGGCTGTGTTTTTGAGCATGTGCAGCTGCTATGCAGACCACTGTGTACCTGTAAGAAGCACCTGTATGGACTCTGTATTGATTCTAATGTGCACAGCTTAGTGTCAAGGTGTGGATGGACGACACATGGATGATTTGACAACATAGATATTCAAAGCAAAAGTTGACATAATAGCGGGGAACATCCAAGTCACTTGGAGGAAAGGAACACAAAAAGGAACACAAATGATGCATGCAGGATTCATGCCAAGTCATTCCATAAGGCTGATTGGCTGCACCCTCCCCGTATCGTGACATCACTTCCTGTACCGCTGACAGTGTGGGTCCATGCTGCTGCCATGCGGCGAGGCTGTTTAACCCTTCCACAGCTCAGAGACCAGCACTCGACTCAGCTCTTAAACACAAGCATGCCCACCCAGATAACCCCAACAGCAGTCACAACCACCTGCTTGACTGACTCCCATTTCTTTGAAATTACATTATTTAATTCATGACACAATCTAAAGACATCATGTTCTGGAGGTAAACTATTCAATTTGGCATCAGTCACTGGACTGAAGAGTCCAGTGTCCCTACAAATGCACATAGTACTTGGCAGATCATTCCTCATGCTGTTAGAGCAAGCTAGCTTAGGTTACAGCTTAGCTTCATTACCATGCTAGTTAGATGAATGTCACTACATAGGCTGGCCTAGCTTAGCTTAATCACCTACATCAGCCTTCTCTATGGAAGACAAATTTGCCTCTGGTATCCCTCTTACAATTGGTCAGTGTGGCCATGCATGCTCTGCCCACGATGCATAGGCCACACCTGATTTGTTACCTGAGCTTACTCAGGAGCTCATTGGCTTCCAGCGGCATACGCAAGAACCTGGGTGATCTGCACAGAACAAACAGAGGGGTTCACAACTACACACACACACACACACACTTCCCAGAAATCCCAAACACACCTCCAAGAAATCACACACACACCTCCAAGAAAACACACAAACACACAAGCACCAGTGGAGTTGTGGATAGAGGAGAGGAGGAGAGAGGTTTAGACAGAGGAAGAAATGGAGAAACAGTGGTGAGTACCTGTTGGTGTCCTTGAGGCCTATGTAAGCCTGTTTGATTTCACCAGAGTCCTTCAACTTGGAAACATCCTCGACATGGTGTACAGGGTCTGTCATGGTCTCCTGAGGCACACACACACGTAAATACATGTATACATTTGTGATGAGCAATGATAAGGGCAGAGTACTTTCAGTATGTACTCTGTACTTCAGGACATCCTATTGTCATTATGCCTTGTTTGCACTTCTGTTTATAAGCCATTACGATTTGCACTTCTGGTTAGACTAACTGCTTTTTATTGGCTCTGTAATGTGCACAATGACAATAAAGTTTAATCTAATCTCATGTCAGAAGGTCACACTCTGGCATGAAGGCTAATGTTACATAACAGTGCCCCATCACCACAGGCGGCTACACACACAGCCGTAAAGGTCATCTACATCACAGCTCTTGCAGGTTGCCCCTCGCCACTGGTTATGATGTGGCCAGAGTGATTATTACCGTGACACTGCCCTCTACTGTTCAATGCACCTCATCAGCACCAATTGGTACAGACCATGTGTTAGAACAGGCTTACGGCCCAACTGGTTGGTACAGTACTACATGCAACACTAGACTGGTTAGTGGGGTCTTTCATTTTACTGGTTAGATGGCGAGACATAGATAGAAATGAAGAGAGATCTAAAATGAATAAACTATCATTTCCAAAGCATTCAGATAGTCATTCTCAGTACCTTCTCATCCTGAGGGGGGTGGGCATGTGTGAGGTGGAGGGGGGGGGGCAGGAGAGTTAGAAACACAGTTAGCACAGTAGACAGATCCAAGAACGGTACTTTATGTTAATATACACACAAAAACTGGCAAGAAGCGACCCCTCCTGTGCCCCAGGGAGGGAGGGGCCCCAGGGAGGGATGACCCAGACAGGCCCCTACCTTGTGCTGCATGGCCTCCTTCTGGCTGACCAGCTGGGAGCGGAGGATCAGCACCTCCTCCTTGCGCACGTCCAGCTCCTCGCAGGAGGAGTTCAGCTGGTCCAGGAGCACTTTGTAGGCCGGGGAGCCCGGGGCCCCCGTCCCTGCGCCTGCATTGCCCAGAAGGCTCTGCCTCATCTCTGCCAGGTTGTGCTTCAGCTTCTTGTTCTCAGACTCAAGCTCCTGGCGCTGGGGGAGGGAGGGGACAAACAAAATGGCTGCAGTCTAAATGGGAACATTGGTACCTCATGGAAGAGGTATCTCATTCCTCTTACCCACACTATGCATCCTACCTCTCACACACCCACACTAGGTTGACCAGATCTCTCCCACACTTTAGTACACTACTAGGTTACCTACCTTTCACCCACACTATTGGCACATGTGATCCCTAATTCAAATCGCTTTACCTTAAGAGACTCGTACTCCAGCTCTGCTCCGCGAGCCTTCTTATGCTCCACGTCATCCTGCCACACAGACAGGTGAGCTGTTATAGTAGAGGAGATGTATAGTAACGCAGTGGTGTATTAGTAATGTGGTAGTATTGCAGTGGTACAGTTGTAGTTTAGTAGTACCCTGGCTCTAGCCCGCTGGAACTGGTCCTCCTTGTTTTCCAGCTCGTTGCGAAGCGACTGTTTCTCCTGCTCC
The DNA here is from genome assembly GCF_963692335.1 of Osmerus eperlanus. Lineage (NCBI taxonomy): Eukaryota > Metazoa > Chordata > Actinopteri > Osmeriformes > Osmeridae > Osmerus > Osmerus eperlanus. Next base: position 3,666,305 of record NC_085027.1, read on the forward strand.
AACTCTGTCACGCGCTTCTGCAGCTTCAGAGTCAGAGACGTGTCCATGCCGCGGGTCACATCCTGCCAGAACAGGAAGCGATTCAAAAATTTACAAAAAAATAGTCATGTGTCTTGTGACCAGTCATAAGAATTTGGATATCACAAAGACGTTTCATGTCAAACTTTAGCCGGCCTGCCTCTTACCTCTGTAGCGCGGGAGCTTTCTTCTGATTCGGCGAACTCGGAGTTGTATGTGCACTCTGATTCGTTGCTGCTGTGTGTGGAATCTGTTCTCCTGTGGCCCGGCTTGGGGACATTCTAGAAGGAGAACAGGCTGTAAACAAACAGAACAGGCCCTGCTCCATCTGTACCTGAGCAGCTGTGTGTGTGTGTCTTACCACAGAGAGCGTGATCTCCTCTTTCAGGTCGTCGTATTTCTCTTCCAGGCGTAGGTGTTCCGTCAGAAGGTTCTGGTAGCGCGAGCGTTCCTCGTTCAGATCGCTCTCCAACTGCTGAGTCTCCTCTGCTAGAGCGCGAGTCATTTTCTCTAAAAGAGAGAAAGAGAGGGAAAGAGAGGGAAAGAGAGAGAAAAAGCGACAGAAAGTGAGGGTGGAAAAGGGAGCAGGTACGTTTTGAAATATCATATATTGTATCAATTTCATATCCTTTCAGTTCAAAAGCTAGCTGGCACATTATAACAGATGTGCACCTGCAAAGACACTTTAGGTTGATGTGATTGGTCTTTAGGACTGTGTACCTGTCATCTGCTGGCTCTGCTCCTTTAACATTCGGTTCAAGTCGTTCTTCTCGTTCTTCAGGAGTCCGTTCTGCTCCTTCAGCTCTGCTACCATCTACACACACACACACGTTTCGCTTACCATCAAGAAGCCCATTTATTTAACAGAACTACTGAATGACTGTCCTGCACACTACTGCCTCTATTCTACCTGACAGGTTTTTCTCAGACAGACACACAGCACTAGTCTACCTGCGCTCACCTGGCCCAGGGCCATGACTCAGCCCATCATGAACCCATCCTTCAGCAGACTCCACAGGGCCCTAAATCATGACATACAGCGTTTCCACAGGAGCAAACCTCCAATGAAATTCTCTCTCTCTCTCTGAGGGACACTATGGGAAACTTTTTCATTGGGGAGCGGAAAGGTGTCTTTCAGACTTACTAGAAATCCCTCACCTGTATTTAAATATCTAGATAGAATGGGAGGCAGAGGAAAGGAGAGAAGAGAGGAGCGGAGCGGCAAGGAGGAGCATTTAAAAGAAGAGCAGAAAAGAGGAGAGGCCAGGGGAGAAGAGGAGAGGAAAAGAGGAGAGGAAACGAGGAGAGAGACAAGGGGAGAAGAGGCGAGGCAAGGAAAGAGGAGAGGAGGGGAGAAGAGAGGATAAGAGGAGACAAGGGGAGAAGAGGCGAGGCAAGGAAAGAGGAGAGGAGAAGAGCAGTAAGGAAAGACACTGATAGGAGGAGAGAAGGGAGAGAAGGAGCAGAGGACGCACCTTCTCCATCTCGTCCCTGTATTTCTGGGCCCAGTCCTCGATGGTCTTCTTCTCCTTCTGGGTGGTGTGCAGCTCCTTCTTCAGCCTCTCCAGCTCCTCCAGCAGGGTGCTCACGCGGTTGGCGTTGTTCTTGGCCTCCTCCTCGGCGCCGCGCAGACGGGTCAACTCGGTACGCATGCGCTCGCTCTCCACCGCGTGGGAACTCTCCAGACTGTTCAGCCTCTCGCTGACCACACGGCTATCTTTGTTCTAAACCCAGAAAGACAGGAGTTGAGAAGATATGAAGCCCAAACTATAAAAAGAGACTCTGGTTCCAAAGAAGACACACACACACACATACGGACGACAGTGAGGGACGTCACCTGCTCGTCGATCTTCCTCTGCAGCTGCATGATCTTGTTCTCCATGCCGATGTTGAGCTTCTTGAAGTGCTCCACGGAGCGCGCCTCGATCTTGAGCTTCTTGAGCTGGCGCCTGGCCTTCATCCTCCTGGTGCAGCACTGCAGGTACACGATGGCACGCAGCGAACGCTTGTACCACTGTCTGGCCAGCCAGCCACGCACATGCTTCTGGATCAACAGGGCCTTGTGCTCCCGCAGTAACTAGAGAGACAGACACAGAGAGAGAGAGAGAGAGAGAGAGAGAGAGAGAGAGAGAGAGAGAGAGAGAGAGAGAGAGAGAGAGAGAGAGAGAGAGAGAGAGAGAGAGAGAGAGAGACAGAGAGAGAGACAGAGAGAGAGAGAGAGAGAGAACGAGAGATGGAGCAAGAGAAAATAAGAGAGGCAGAAAGACAGCGAGAGAAAACAGAGAGAGAGTTTAAGGTGAGTTCTATGGAACAAATGTCTATCGAATGAGCAAACCTTTCTGTTGGGCTGCATCCTGAGACTATCCTCTAACAGACAAGGACTCAATCAAAGCAGTGAGAGAGACAGAAAGATCTAGATAGAGAGAGAGACGAGGGGAAAGAGAGAGAAACAGGACTAGGAGTGTTAAAAGGTCAGCTGTATGCGTCCATCAAAAGGGTCCCACTTCTGACAGCACCACATCCGCAGTGCTCACGCTGGACATCCACAGGTAACTCTAACCCTCACCCAGTCACGTGTGTGTGTGTGTGTGTGTGTGTGTGTGAGACTCACCCCTGCTCTCCTTCATATCTGGGATGACTCTGTGTAATGCCAGGGTTTATTTTAAGACTCAACGACATGCTCACTGATCCGAGCTGGCCAAGTCTAGCAAGTGTGTGTTTACGTCTTTGTCTGCTAGAGAGTGTGTGTGTGTGTGTGTGTGTGTGTGGAGGGGCTCCTCCTACCCTGCGGTACTTCTGGCGGGCCATGTAGGCTCTGAGGATGGTCTGCATGGCCAGGGCAGCGGCCTGCTTCTGTCTGTAGCGTTTCCTCTCCATGTACATCCTCTGGAACTTCTGGATGATTGTTGCAGCCTGGGTCCGGCGCATGAACTTGGCCAGGCTGGGCAAGGAGGGTGGAAGACAGGGGAGAAGGGGAGAGGAAGAGAGGGAAGGAGGGTGGACGAGAGGGGAGAGGAGGAGTGGATGGGAGGAAAGGAGGAATCAGAAGAATACTTTTAAAGTAGAGCCCGACCGATAAAGGATTTTTAAGGCCGATATCGATACAAATATTTGGTGATTTAAAAATCCGATATATCGGCCGATATATATATATATATAAAAAAAATATATATAATAATCATATCCCACCGTTCACATCCATCCAATTTAGGGCTACATCATCTTTCAGCGCACTAACAGACACGATAGATTCAACCTATTTTCCTCTTACTCTATGTGATTGGCTAGGGGGGAAATGACTGACAGGTGCGCGGTCCACTCACCAGCGGGCCTGGTATCCGCGGGTGAATCTCTGGATGGTGATGGCGGCGTTCTTCTTGCGGAGGTACTTCTTGCGAGCCAGCCAGCAGCGGATGGTCTTCTGGATGCGTATACAGGCGACACGGAGCTTGTCTGCTCTCAGCTTCTCTAGATAGGCCACCTGGCCAGCTCGAAAGAAGATCTTGGTCTTGCCAAACTGATACTTGTCCTGATCCTGAAGGAACAGAATGAGGAGGTATGTGAGATGGCTCTGTTCATTTCAACCTTCATTTCAACTGAGAAGCCTCATTGGCCTTGGGCGATTGTTCGCCTCACCCTCCTACTCCCCTACATTCCAACCTCACCCTCCTACATCCCATCCTCGGACACCTGCTCCTTACCTCTACCAGCTTCTCCAGGACGTTCCTGCAGGTCATCTTCCTGTCTGCGAGAACGTCTTTCTGCTTCATCAGCACCCGGTAACGACTGAAGAACTCCTGATAGGTCCATCTGAAACACACACCCGGAGGAAGGTTAAAGGTCAAATGTGCATCTCATTTATACATACAGCATACTGTGTATGTGCTATGTAATGCAGTGTGTGTGTGTGTACCTGGAGGGGAATCCTGCAGCGGAAATGCGGATGGTCTCCAATACTCCGCAGGCTCGGAGTTGCTGAACCGCTCGTTTGGGGTCAAATCTGCACACACCATCCCTCCATCATCAATGCACCATCCCTCCATCATCAATGCACCATCCCTCCATCATCAATGCACCATCCCTCCATCATCAATGCACCATCCCTCCATCATCAATGCACCATCCCGCCATCATCAATGCACCTGCAATAACCCTCCGCCATCAATACAACGGGTTCCCTTAGAGAAGGAGCCATGCACTCACGTGAAGGGGAACTTGAGGTCGTTGGGTTTGATGCAGCGAACGTAGTGAGGAGTGGTGGCATTCAGAGTCTCCATCAAAAGCTGTAGAGAGTTCCGGAACTGTTGAAAGAACAGGGCACATACGAGGGTGGGTGTTAGAATAGCTTTTAACTGCCAGTCCACAGTGACAGTACAGCTGTTCCCTCCAGAGCAAAGAAGCAGGCGCGTTCCAGAGATTCCAGGGGCGTCAGTGTCATACCTGGCAGCCCACGGTCTTCTTGTGCTCCTTGCTGGAATGTGCAGCCCGGGTCTTTTCGGGTTTGATGCTGAGGCGCGTGCGACCACCGGGGACAGCCCCCGAGGGACTGGTGGCTTTCTCCTCTCCCCGGAACAGCTCAATCAGGAGGTCAAACTGGGGGCGGCCACAACACAGTCACTCAGGGACCTAGCATGGGGCTGAGGCCCAAGGCCTGGTAAATAAAGCGAGCTAGCTAGAAAAAGAACCTGGGGATCGTAGACTACAAGGCCAACTTGAGACCGTCTTGGGGGAAAATATATACTTTTCTTTTGAAAAGACTATTTCTTAGAATTGTGGTCTATATGATGTGCAGTAAACATACATTTGCTAGCCAAGGCTGAAGCCACAAGTCAGATTATGAGCAGAATAAGGCAGTGAGGAAATGTGTGGGGTTTGGGGATTAACTGCTGACTGACACAAGCTGAACTGAGTTGTACTGAACTGATCAAGATAGTGACGATGACATGGTTTGTTTCAGCACAATACAGGCCAGGTCAACATGACAAGTGTGAAAAGGTTACAGCAGTTCTGGCAATGGAGCAATAACTAAGATTTCAAAATATAAAACAGCTGGCAATTTGTCAAGTACTTACAGAAGTGAAATAATTCGTTTTCAACTCTTGCAGAATTGGAATAAAAATTTTAAGACAACAAATACACACAGTGTTGATGATCCGGTTGGACAAGAGCAGGAGTTAAAAAGGTTTAGAGCGATATGTACATGGTAGAATGGTGAACATCTTTCACAACCGTCTGCAAGGTTAATCTGAGAAGGTTAAAATGGTTACACAGCTTCAAATATATAATAATGTATGTCACTCTTCCATATGTCATTTAGCCAATGATTTCATCCAGTGTAATTGAGTGGTTCTACTGTAATGGCATACATCATGTATATATCCCACCATAGATCATATGCCTGCAGCACAGAGAGCAGTATATGTGAATATAACCAGGGGGTTATATTATGGTGCAGTCCTGCAGGGCCTCTGTCCTCCAGATCAAACCGCCACCATGCTGGTTGTCTCGATGGCGCCCCCTAGCACACTGCCTCAGGCTGGAAATGGGAACACTCTGCCTCCTTTTTATCCTCCCCTATACAGGTTTAATCAATCCGGGATCCTCTTAACCCAAACTTCTTCTTTCTCCTTTTTGTGGTTAGTTAGTGCCCCGCATGCATCCCTTCATCTGACTCCATCCCACCCTCACCCTGGGTGGTTAGACTGCTGAGGGCCCTCCCACCCTAACCCTGGGTGGTTAGACTACCGTGAGCCCTCGTGACAGGAAGTGTGAGCAGGAAGTAGAGAAAGAAAGACAGGAGAGGAGAAAGGATTGAGGGAGATGTTGGTCAGCATTGTAAGAATGCCTGCATTTACCTTCTGCTCAGGGGAGAGGGTTGTCATGATGGAACAAAAACCAAAACATACATGGGACAACAGGTGGGACAGACAGCACAATGAGAAAAGCAAAGATTAACGACAACCAAAAGTCTTAATTACATTCCCAAACTGAAATACGAAAAAAGGGATTCAACCCAAATCAAAAGGCAAACACGCTACCCGAGCTTAATTAGGAAGATCTGATGGAGGAGTGGTGTATGATAGGAAAATACATAACACACACACACACACACCACATGAGAGATGTGTTGAGCTTGGCTAGCTATGTTTCTAGAGCTTCGTTAGATGCCCGGCAGGGAGTCATCATCACTTCTAGACCATTAATGGTTAGTCAGGCCGGTGTCCATGACGACAGGCTAGTGCTGCTATGGTAGGTTCTTTCAGTAGAGTTGGACACATGTTTACATGTGTTTCTGTGGATGTGTGTGTGTGAGTGAAAGGTAGTGTGAGTGTGTGTGTAAGTGTGTTTAGCGGACTGTTAGCGGTTAGATTAGACCATGTTTAACCCTTACCCCACTCTGCTCCTGCAGGAGTCTATAACAGAACAGTCAGAGGGCATAGTGAACATCTGGACCTGCATGCAGCACAGATGATATCCTGTGTGTCACTATAACGTGTGTGTGCGAGTGTGTATGTGTACTGTATGTGTACATGCTTATCAAAGGGTCAGGATTTAAAGGCTCAGGCCTTTTTTCAAGTGGTTGTACAAAGTTTATCCTCCCCAGGAACAAAACACACACAGCATGTTTTTTTTGCAGATGTCAAATATATGTACGAGCAGCATCATTGTGTGTGTGTGTGTGTGTGTGTGTGGGGGGGGAGCACATGACTGGATGTGCTCACTATGCCACAAAGGATTTAACGCTGCAGTTTAAGACAATAACTTAAATGAATGACATGACCACAAATCCCCTAATTCTCCAGTTTACACAGCGTGGACATGCAGTGCTCACCCTGCTGAGTCCCCAAACACAGTCCTGCCTCACACGCTGAAACTCAAACACAACCCCTTTCTCTCTCATATCTGCCCTCTCAACGGGGACAGAAGATAGCACCACCATATTCCTCCTGAACTGCAGAGGGCGCTGTTTCTCCTCCCCCTCTCCCCTCCCAAGAGAATGTGGTCCACCTTGCTTCCTGTCAGATGACATCACTGCTGGACTGTGGATGTAACGATGACAGGTTGGTGGAGTTGTGCGTGTGTGTGTGTGACCCACCTTGCTGGCCTTTAAAACGTTGATCTGCTCCTCGTTCACTGTGTCTTTGTTCTTCGCCAGGAAGCCATCACACTGGTACTCCACCTGACACACACACACAGAGTATTCTACATGCATACATACATATTCGACATCTCCCTGTTGTTAATACTTTCAAATTAATATACGATGAAAACAAATGTGTTTGAGCCAATAATCAGTATAGTCTTCATGGTCTCCTGCAAACGTGAGGGGGGTTAGGAGAGAGATTGGAGAAGGACGCCCCGTCCCCTTTAGTAACTTGATATAGTCTAAAACCGGCCAGAGCAATACTGGGTCAGCTGGCTAGCAATCAACATACATCACACTTACACAAATCATACAGAATTACACACACACACACGTTTGTACACCCTCAGTATATTTGGTTACGAGAGGTGACATTCTGACAGAGAAGTCTCACCCCTTCTCCAGTGCGCGATGAACCCTGTGCTCCGAAGTCAAATTGTATCTCTGACCCCAGGCAAACCCTTCACCAACAACCACAGAAGAAATATTTCTATAGGTCCAGGAGGCTACAGGAGGCAGGTTTGTGCCCAAAAGGTACCGCAAAGGTACCTTGTCAGCAAAGTGCTGGATGATGAAGGCCTTGTTGGACATTCGGGGCTTCTCAAACAGGCTGCAGGTCTTCAGGTGAGTGTTGTACAGCTTCTGGGCCCACGAGTCGTCAGAACCCTTGGGCATCTGGGACCGGGCGAGACACAGGGTCAGGTGTGCAGATGGTGAAAAAGAGCACTTCCTGTGTGCTTGTGTCTGAGTGTTACCTTGCACTCCTCATCCAGCAGGTCTAGGATCCCCATCCTGGACTCGATGAGGTTGATGCACGGCTGGTTATCATAGAAGTCGATCAGAGTCCAGGGAATCTGCTCCCTCATGTACTCCTCCTGCTCCAGCTTAAACACATGCTGTTCTCACACACGGGCATACACACACGTGCGCGCACACACACACACACACACACACACACACACACACACACACACACACACACACACACACACACACACACCAGTTGCATTTGGACTGTCAGAAAGTCAAAGTGCTCTTCCACAACCACAACACAAAACCTAGCCCCCCACAGCTCACCATGTTAAACTGCTGCTGGAGCTTCTCATTGGCATAGTTAATACAAAACTGCTCAAAGCTGTTGATCTCAAACGTCTCGAAACTGAGTGCGAGACAAGAGAACAGGCAGTTAAAAACACACTGATAAACACCCCGTCAGAAGAAGCTGTCCCCGTCCACCCAGGAACCTAGACGCCTACCCGTAGATGTCCAGAACCCCTATGAAGGAGTGTTGCTTCTGGGTGGCGTGCAGGGACTTATTGACATGCTCTACTATCCAGTTAAAGAGCTTGGCGTAGATGTGCTTGGCCAGGGCGTCGCGGGCGTTGGTGGCCTGCAGACGGGGTATGGGCTTGATGTACGTCTCCGTGGCCGTCTTCAGCTTCTTGTGGCACAGCCAATGGGACATGTCTTGGTAGGTCACGCCCACCAGATCACAGAAAGCCGTCAGGTGTTGGTTACTGGGCTGTGGGAGGGACCGAGGGTAACAGACAGTTGAAGCTTGGTTAAAAAGCTCCTCGTGAGTTTTTCCTGGGAGTTTTTTTTCCTTGGTCTTCCTTGAGGGTTTAGGTTGGTTGAGGGGCAGTTCTATGGGCTCTGTGACATGCTTGCGTGTAAAAAGGGCTATACAAATACGTTTTGATTTGATTTTTGATTTGGTTCAAAAGCGTCCGCTGAATGTAACGATGTGTAAATGTGGTGTCAGTCGTGGGTGAGGGTGGATGCAGGGAGGTGTACAGGGGTGAGACGAGTCTCCTCACAGGTATGACGCTGCTGTCAGAGTCTCGGTCCTTCACCTCCACGTTGCCCAGATGCAAGATGGCTGCCAGCACCTGGAACAGCCCCATCTGGTAGGACTCATTAATGCCTGCAGGGAGGGGGGGAGTGAGAGGACACACAGACACACACACACTTCTCAGTCCCTGGCTAATCGTCTGGAACTGTGGGAAATTGAATGACGAAAACACATCCTGTCTCTTAGACACACGCAGAAACAGGCAAACAGATCTCAGATTGTTGTTGGCCGAGCATGAGGCAATCAACTGACATTTTACTGCTGGGTTCTCTGGGTGACCTTTCTGCTCCACTTGGGCGTAAAGAGCAGACTGTCTGTGTGCATCTCTGTCTGGGAGGCGGGGGGCATTTCCTTGCAGTTGAGGTGAAGGATCTTCAGTAGTGACCATCTTGGTGTGTGCGTGCGTGTGTGTTCGTGGTCGGTGTGTGTGTGTGCCATACCTAGCAGTGTAAAGGCATGGCGGGTGGTGCTCAACTCCTTGGCATCGTCCACTCCGTCGATGACAGGGTTGCGTCCTTGCTTGGTGAACAGGAAGTCATCCGCACTGCCTGGAGGGGGGAGTGGGGAGGAGGGATTGCAAAGAGACAGAGCTTGAGGACAGAAACGGGTCACTGTGTCTAGGAAATGGGGACACACAGTCGTCTGCTGACTGACTGGCCGACACACCTGTCACAGTGGTGACAGGCTCAGATAATTACATGTTTGATTAATGGAGACACGAAACACACTGTTATTCGAAACACTCACACGCACGCACGCACACACACACACACACACACAGCCTTAGCCCAAATGTAAGCATCCATAGCCTGTTGCCTGGCAACACAGGGCCTAATATTACCGTGACATCCCCTCCATTTACCAAGCCTCACTTAATCAGTGCACCAGCTGAAAGAAGACACAGACTGGCAGTGTGTGTGTGTGTGTGTGTGTGTCTCGAGGAGCAGGATGAGCAGGTGTGTCTTCTCAGTGGGAGTGTTCTGATAACGAAAAGCCAGATCAGCTCGATGACAGAGAGACAGCTCGATGACAGAGAGACACAGAGACAGCTCGATGACAGAGAGACACAGAGACAGGCCAGGCCTGCAACATCCAGCCACCAGAACCAGGAAACCACTGAACAATCATACAAAACAGACACACAATAAACCAGACTGCACGTTTTAATCCCAGGCTCATGTTACCAAATGCCAGGCTTTGTCAGGACGACTTACTGAGTTTTAACGCCTTTAGCTCTGGCAGGTGGGCCGATGCACACAGCTGGTAGAAGATGTGATAGTTCCTCTCCTCGTCCGCCTGGAAGGACACATACAGTGAACAATCAATAATTATTACAGAACAACACCTGTCATATCCATTTATCAATCAGTCATATCAGTGAGTTATTTGTTTGTACAGTTCAACTATGACAAACCCACGCACTGCCCTGGCAGCATGCCGGCACACACACACACACACACACACACACACACACACACACACACACACACACACACACACACACACACACACACACACACACACACACACACACACACACACACACACACACACACACACACACACACACACACACACAGGGAGGAATGTGACAGAGGCAAACCCTCTTCACATTCCTCATCTGTGGATTTTCAAGGTGTGTGTGCAGATGTCACATTTAACTAGACTGATCTAAAGGAGTTTCCCAGCTCCTGTTCCACCTCAACAGAAACCGCACTAGCAGGACACTGAGTAAAGACACAGGGAGATAACATAGCAGGCTGGGGGGGCCAGGGGAGGACCCAGCCATTGAAGGATTGTCACAGGGCCAACACAGAGAGACAGGGCCAGGAAAGAGAGAAACCTGGGTGTCTTGAAGAAGGAAGTTAGTGCAGCTCACTTGTCTGGTGTACCGTAACAGACACCTCAGAATGCACCCAGTCAGACTACATAGCTTTGAGTGTAAGTGAGTAAGCAAATTACAATGTACTGTAGGTCTACCAGCCACAAGTTAACACTCTATACCATTCTAATCTAGAATGTGACACCTTCACTACAAATCCTCTTTGGTAGCTGTCACATTAAGAGAAATACAAGGAGTGTTTGTTTGGGTCAGATTGTGTGAACAGCTACTGACTATTGGTCTCTGCTCTAGATGAAGATATTTGAAAAGCAAGTTTCCAGTAAAAGCAGCATTTCTGTGTCTCTACATGGTTGCCCGACCATGTAGAGAGATAACATAATAATAAAATAGCAAGCTATAGACCTGTGTTATAGAAAAGGTATCCTTAAATGACTTATTTTGTGATCTGGTGACAAAAAATAAAAACAAATATATTTTCAAAATTAACTTGATCTTCCAGGAGGGGCGGGGCGCCCCCCTAATATAATGGTAGGGGAACACTGGACGGTTAATTTTGCACTTCGGGATGGTACTGAGACAGTGAGTAAAAAGTTAGTTGCGAGCGCTGATTAAGTCTCTCTACAGCCAGAGAAACACCAGACTAGAGAAGGACCAGGCAGAACATCGGACTGGGATGTGTGAAAGTCTCCTTTGGTCTCCCTTCGGAAAAGGTGAACCTTTTTTACCTTTTGTCCTCCAAAAAAGCCTGCTTCTCTCTCTGCATGGCCACACGCAAACCTGGACGCAGTGTTTGTTGGGTTATACCTCTGTGCGTGTGTGTTGTTGCTCACCTGAAACACCACTCGAGACTTCTCCAGCAGATACGTCCTCATGTTGGCTCCGATTATGCGATAGCGTTTGTCGAAGCCAATCTCGATGTACTTCCCAAAACGACTGCTGTTGTCGTTCCTGGTAGTCTTGGCGTTCCCTATCGCCTGAGAGGACACACAGAATCAGGGGTGTTTTTAAACTAAATATCAAGCATTTTGCAATCTGAGGTTTTATCAAATGTTTTCCAAGGGGGTGGGTAGGTGGGCTTTGGTGTGGCGCTAAGCATCATGGGGGATGGAGTCCTGCTAGGTCGGCAGAGACAGCAGGAACGTCGTCAGCTCGCACGTACGCGCACACACACACAAACGTCTGGCTAGAAATTGAAACACAAGAAACACTGCCTTACTGCAGGGGGATTCTTACCCAACATTCACATACCCCTTTGGCAAGAGGGTTAGAGAGTGTGTGAGGACACAGTGCGCTTGCTGAGCTAAGGGCAGACACACTTTCACTGTTCACTGCAGACAAGGAGGCTTTCAGCATAGCCGGCAGGTATTCCAGTCTCTCCTTACATAGGCAACACAGTCTCTCTCTCTCACACTCCTATAGAGTACCTCTGTGTCACTACCAGCTGATGCAATCCTGAATCACACACAGGCACACATACTAATTCATTCTCTATTCTGATTTGACATCCTGTCTTTGCAACACGAGGAAGAAAGATGCCTATTCATCATGTGAGCTGTGCTCTGAGCTGGCTGATCCTGCTGGAAGTGCTGGTAGAAAAAGTGATGTCATTGACACAAATAGGAGGGGGGAGGGGTGGCATATGGGCACAGGGGAGATCTTTTCCCGTCCCATATGACTGTATGATCACACACACACACACACACACACACACACACACACACACACACACACACACACACACACACACTCTGCAGGGAATGCTCTCAACTGACACAGCAGAGGGCAGCCTACGGCAGGGGAACAGAAAAACAGAAGAAGGAGGGACGGGGGGGGGGGGGGGGAGGAGGAGAAAAGGAGCAGGATGAGCTTTCTCTTTTGTCCTCTTCCCCGGTTCCTCCTCATCACAGCAATTAGCTCGCTGGGCCTGTGGGAGGGCTCTCTTGAGCTTCAAGGTCTGCATTCACACTTGGCATGCCATGTGTAAACACACAAGCACCTAAACACATATACACACACGGTCTTTACCTCCATGATGGGGTTGGAGGCCAGCACCTTCTCCTCCACGTTGGTCTCGCTGGCTGAACCGCTGACGGTAGCAAAGTACCTCATGGCATACTTGGCCGACACAGTCTTCCCCGCCCCCGACTCGCCGCTCACGATGATGGACTGATTCCTCTCATCCCTGACGGGGCGCAGAGGAACACACACAGAGTGAGAGGACTGTGTGTGTGTGTGTGTTATCAGGTTCTCTCCAGTGTAGCAGATGTAATACATATCGTAGAGCCCAGCTGGGGACAGAAGTCAGTGATGGGTCAAAACGAAAGACCTCACAGACCTCAAGCGAGTGATGTGTGAATGCCTGTGTGTTTAAAGGACTCCAAGGAGAGTTGTTACAAGGAGTCGAGAGAGAGAGAGAGAGAGAGAGAGAGAGAGAGAGAGAGAGAGAGAGAGAGAGAGAGAGAGAGAGAGAGAGAGAGAGAGAGAGAGAGAGAGAGAGAGAGAGAGAGAAATGGGTGGTGAGAGAGAGAGAGCGAGAGAGAGCGAGAGCGAGAGAGCTGGGTGGAGAGAGAGAGCTGGGTAGAGAGAGAGAGAGACCACAAGTGTATTTCTGGATCCATCCTAGCTCAGCTCTGACCTACAAACCTGAGAGATGGAGGACAGGCCTGCAACAGGAAGAGAGACTACAACTTGTACTTGTAAAACACACACACCTGGCCATCTGTTTGTAGGCCTCCTCTGCCACAGCGAAGATGTGTGGGTCCATATCTCCCATGTTCTGTCCGCTGTAAGCGTTGATGATGTCAGAGCCGTAGATGGGCAGGCTCTCATAAGGGTTGATAGCCACCAGCACGATCCCTGCAGGTCAACATAGCAGGGATGAGAGAGACACACCATACACAGCCAGACTGATCAAACAAACTATGATTTGAGACACAAAATGTGTTTGAGTCTGCTGTCCACACACACTTATCCAAGTGTGTGTGGACATTTTGCATGATCATGCGTCATTGTGTGCATGCTGGCGTACCACAGCAAACTTGGGTGTGTTATGTTGTGTGTGTGGGCTGTTGCATTGAGGCCTACCACAGTAGGTGTAGATGAGTTTAGAGTCTATGAAGCGGACTTTGAGGTTATGCAGCACAGCCGGTTCGTGGAGGTAGCTGAGCGCCGTCAGGTCATTCTCCCCCACCAGGATGTCAGGGTTCCGCAGGTGGGGGAGGTTCTTAGTCTTGGGGTCCAACTTGTGCTCAATATTCTGGAGGAGAACGTGAGCATGGAACAGTTTAGTAGGGGAACAGACGACGTCTCCATGGAGGGGAGTTTCAACCCCCCCCCCCCCCCCCCCATGTTTATTGTTTACTACTCTCTGGAAGCATCCGCTCACAAAAGCCCTGTTTAATCTGTGGAGAGTGCTAATGGTGAAACCAGTAAGCAATAATGAGATTGGCTTGAGTATGTGTGTGCGTCTCAATCTTTTCCTGTATCAGAAGAGGAAGGCCCCTTTCCCTCCATCCCTCCCTCCCTCTCACCGTTCCATCCTCCAGCATGAGCTGCAGGGAGCTGTCGCCATTGTTGTAGTCCTTTGTCAGCTCAGCGGACTTCCACACCTCCTCTGCGTCGGGTACCCACACCCGAGCAAACTACAAAGAATAAAGAGAGAGACAAGAGAGAGTGACGTTAGAACGGCCAGAGCAATTCCACTTAGCAGGAATTACACATTGCAAAACATTCCTGTCCAGTCTACTTTAATACTCAAAACCCACATTAAACATGGCGACAGCAAGTCCACTTACACAACATTACAAAAGACTAGCTTGCCAAACCCAATTCCACAACTTGGAGAAAAGCAAGCCAACTTTTCTCTGATATATTGGCAAAGCTAGTTCAGGCTGTTAACGACACACAATCACTGCTGGTGTTGGTCTTGGCCTTCCCCACAAGGGACTTAAATTCTGCATGCGATCACAGACCCAGACACACATGCGTTGGAAAGTACCTGCATATTATTGTGCAATTGCTGCCACCCTCCATCACCCCCAGCTCCTTGATACAGTCTTAACTAAGTATACTTCTACTTGACTTTAATGTTCTGGGAAACCTTCTGACTTTCCCTGAGACGAGTGCCTGAGTGACAGCTAATATTAACCAATGTAAAATCTGCATTAAATGGTAAACCTTGGGATTCTTCACTAAACATGTCTTAAAGCCTACGCCTGCATCAGGAGAACTTTTAGGCCCAGGTTCCCAGACATGGATTAAGCCTAGGCCTAGATTTAAAACTTTCAATGGAGATCTTAATTGAAATGTTCTCTTACTTTAGGACTAGGCTTAATCCATGTCTGGGAAACTGGGCCTTAGTTAATTATCTCAGGAGGTGGTCTGAAGCTACCATTCATGAAAACAACACACAGAGATCAGACAACACACAAACATCATTACTAATGTGACAAATTAAAAAACCTGAGGAATTTCAAGTACTGGGATGTAGCCTATATGCACAGTAAACAAGGATGCCAACTTTGCTCGTTAAATTACAGGAAACATTGTTAAAACATTAAAAGGAATCAACCCCAAACTTTAGGTGGACAATCCCAAACACAGGCCCAACACACCCATGTAGAGCGATAGGCCACGCCCCTGACGCCTCTTGGTTCTGGGTCGGCAGGCCCCGTGGCCAGACCCAGTCAGCTGACCGGAGACATGTGAAACACACTGATGAGAACAGACTCAGTCACATGGTTGAGGAATCCAGCTAACAGCCCAGACACACACACAGACACACACTGCAGCCTCAATCAACACGGTGTTGAAGAAAGTGTGTATGTGGAAGCTGTTTGAACTTTCAACCACACACACACACACACACACACACACACACACAAAAGCTCCACTCAACATGGTGTAGAAGAGTGTGTGTGAGTGTGAGCCATCTGAACCTCCACACACACACACACACACACACACACACACACACACACACACACACACACACACACGTAATATTGGATTTAAGCAACCAGAAGATCGTCTCACCCAGCTGAATAACCAATCAGCATCATCCTATTTTGTTTACAGTTTAATGATCTGCATTACAAACTGCTCCATTAACCTCCAGCACTGGCCATACCCACAAACAGCTTCACACATACAGTATGGGGCTGGGGCTGGAGTCAGACACACATTCAGCCTGGGCTAGGCTCGAGGCTAATGTATTTATTTAGCAGACACTTTTTTCCGAAGCGACACACTGGTCTGGGACTGAACCCAGGATCAAATGTAGGCCTACACACTGAGCAGGAGGATGAAACTTGACTTCCTTGGATAGAGCCAGCCATAGGGGCTAGTCTATGATCAATCCCAACAGAACACATAACAGGGCACTGAAGACACTGCCATTCAAAAGCAATGTTTAATTTCTGATTACTTCCTTGTTTAAAATTGAAAACTGATCTTTGTATCAATGGGAAATCTGAAAGCTAAATCATGTGAAGGTACAGACTACTAACATTTTACAGTGCAAATGTTCATCGCAAGCATCGCTAATCCTGTGTTGTGGTATTGATCTCTTTTACAATGATGTTACGTCTGCTACATATAAATGACTGTAGAATGAAATTTAGCCAGGGTTGTCATCACACAAGCATAGTGTAAACGCTGGGACAGCATTGGCTAAGGAAAACAAGCTGTCTCCTTATTGGTAGGATGTGTTAAGATGGCTGCCAGGGGCCCGGTTTATAGCAACTGCCCTGGGAAAGTCACACAGACGGGTAAAGAGTTAGTCTGGATTTACGTGAAACAAGTTCCTAAAGTAGGAAAGCCTTTCCTGAAGTGTTATAATATGACCGTTAACAACCGGGTTTGACATGGAGAGCTTGTTTGGAATTATGTCAGATTGTGTTTGTTAGCCAGAGTTCTCAGAGAACTACACTCACCCATGACTCGAGACCAACACAGTTTAATAGCAGGGTACAGCTAACCTTCCAAGAACATCCAGATTGCCCTCCATGAACATTTACAGCGATACTCTGTGGAAACGTCTGGCGGTCATCCTGTTGCGTAAATGCTACAGAGTTCAGACAGAGCACAGAAAGACTTCATTGTAAAATGTCATATTATATCAGCCCAGGAGCCACATTTCAGATCCAAGTTCTTAGTTCTCACAAACATAATCAACCATTTGTGTGTGTGTGTAGGGGAGGTTCAAGAAAAAGGCTTGTTAGTGGTGTGTGTGTGTGTGTGTTTGTAGGCTGGACGCTAACACTGAGGTGAAAAGAGAGAGCAGTAACTGGCCAAACTCTTACTCGGCTCTGGTAGCCTGAACACTGGTCTGGTCTCTCCCAGCTGAGCCAGCTGCAGCACTGCAGAATCTCTCCTCTTTCTCCCCCTTTATTTACCCGTTTCCCAGAGGAAGAGAGCTCAAGCGAGGGCACGCTCAGGGATGGGTAGGGGGTACTCTCAGGTGGAGACTCAAACCAGAGATTATAGGAGGTCAAGCACCTGCCGCCCAGCTGACTGGCTCCATGTGCAGGTCAGGACCAGACACGTTCAGCTCAGTACAGTAGCACAATGCCCATCCTGGGTGTGCTCTCAGAATGATACCCATCCTGCTTTCACCATCCTCCATCTGGTCATGCAGCCTATCCTTCTCTTTCCTACGCCCCTTCACAGACACGCATCACCTGTTCCTCATGGAGAGAGGCCTGAGCACAGGCTCCTAGCCACACAGAGAGAGAGAGAGAGAGAGAGAGTAGAGAGAGAGAGAGAGAGAGAGAGAGAGAGAGAGAGAGAGAGAGAGAGAGAGAGAGAGAGAGAGAGAGAGAGAGAGAGAGAGAGAGAGAGAGAGAGAGAGAGAGAGAGAGAGAGAGAGAGAGAGAGAGAGAGAGAGGTGCGGTAAAAATAGCACAGCTTGCACTGAGTAACATCACACCCACTGAGGCATCACAACACTGCTGAGCACACTTCCTGATACTCCTAGCACACACACACATACACACGATCCACTTCACACACTAGGAGTTGTGTGAAGTGGAGAAGAGACACCAGAGAGGAGAAGAGATAAGAATGTGTTTGTTGGCTGAGCTACATATGCTGCCCCTCAAGTAGTCACAACCTTCTCCTTTCCTTCCTCCCTTACTGTGGCAGACCGTGCTGAGGAGGAGGAGGAGGAGGGGGAAACAACTAGAAATGAAGAGTGGAACATAAGTGTGTGTGTGTGTGTGTGAGAGAGAGAGAGAGATTGGGTAGAGCTGCAGTGGATTGAGTCATATTTATAGAACAGTGTATCTCCTGGGTCAGAGAACAGAGGAGACTTGAAGGGTAACATTCAAGCTGCCATCACACACACACACGGTCAAAAGCAAGCTCCAGTGAAAGACACTCAGAGGAAAGAGAGATTGTGATGAGTCAGAGGGACCCCGCCCTGTCTGCCACATGGCCGAGCGGTTCACGTAAGATGGGAGGAGGAGGAGGACGAGGAGAGATGGAGGAAGGAGAGAAAAAGGGGGGATTATCCTCCTTGTGACATCAGGCCTCACGGCCTCAGGCCTCATGGCCTCAGTATCTCAATCATCTCTCTCTCACACACCACTTCTGTGACCTCCATCTGCCGGAGTACCCAAGAGGACCAATGACAGTGAGATTTATGCAGACTAGCTGTATTTCTGACAATATTCATGTCATGCCAACTGCAATTCCAAACTTCCTA